>NC_092193.1:17598816-17875745 GCF_043641665.1 Enoplosus armatus
GAAATGATAAGACTGGTGGAAGATAAACTCCAATCTAAAGTATCTAAAATAAGCTGGTGGCTTGTGCTGAAAAAAACCCTCGAGTAATGTGTGAAGTTTAAAATAAATATTTTCCCTAGCAGGTGACCAGACGCTTAATTTTTTTTTTGTCAAATGCTCCTGCAGGTTGCCCACACAGGTGTGTTTTTTATTTCAGTTGGCTGATTAGACCTCTCCTCATTACTACATGGGTGCCGACAGATTTTGATTTACATCTCCCTGACTACTGTTTTAGTGTACCACACTCTTTAATTAAGTGGAGAATAGGACGTCGTTTTTATAAAGTAAAGTAATATTTATGTAATATTAATTCAATCCAAATGCATACTCCGGCCCATTCGTTAAATGTCATTCCACTTTTTTTTAATATTAATATCAGTCAATTAAATGTGCAAATGCTCATCCGGTCATATATATATATGTACAGTAAACAGTGAGGCATCTTATGGCACTCTCGTTGAGCTCGTGTGGCGGGAAAGACTAAGTATGAACTCCTGGCTTGTGTTTGAGTAACTTTGGCCTAACCTGTTTAGAATTGAGATACGCTTCTTAGACTGAGCATAGAGCAAAATATTAACATAATCCTGGGAGGAAAGGTGCCATTAATATAATTTTAGCGCCTGCTGTATTAACCGAGGTTGAATGTTGATGTATTGTATGTATTGGTAGTGCTGGCTAGGTTAATCGTTAGCATTAGCATATCTATTTTAGCTAACCCTCAGCTACAGGACAGGAGAAAATGGCAGCCGGGAAGATGTGCGTCAGGAAGAGCAAGGAGGAAACTGCTGAGGTTTGGCCACGACACATACTAGCTAACGATAATATGTTTACTTGATTTACATAGTTTGTGTATTTATGAGTCAAAGTTTAACATGATTTTCTGGAGGACACTTGACGTAGACAACTGCGCCGCCGTGTGGCCACCAAGTCACAAGTCAAACGTAGTTCAGCAGTTTTCTCCTTTTTTACAACGCCTTTGTTGATCTGTTTTACATTTGAAAGTGGACAGGCTTATTCCCGAATGACTTGAAAACTGAGCAAGAGTCCCTTGTCTTCGTCAAGAGGATGATGGCTGTGGCAGTCTCCTCCATCACCTACCTCAGAGGGATTTTTCCAGAGGATGCCTACAGATCCAGATATCTGGAAGGTGAACACTGATGACAACAAATAAATAGTGTAATTAGTTCCAGAAATCCTATAGAAAAGGAACTGACATCTACAGGATCATGGTGGTAATCCTTACTCCTGATCAAAGATTAATAAATGCTGTTTGTCACGCGTTGTTTGCCATTTCACCAGATTTGTGCATCAAAGTTTTGCGTGAAGACTGCAACACAGCTGGTGCCAGCAAAGTTGTGAAATGGTAAAGTGTAACATTGCAGATGGTACCGCAGTACTTTAGTATGCAGGCCACAATCTTTTATCCTAATTGATGTTTTCAATCTGTTCAATCTTGTTTGTTCCAGGATGATGGGCTGCTTCGATGCATTAGAGAAGCAGTATGTAAGTGAATGCATCTTTGAATACTTTGAATTTGTAATGTTTCATCTGGTCTGCCATTTTAAATCAGTACTGACGCTGCTTTTACTACTCAATGTTGTCCTCTTAACAGCTCCAGATTGTATTCATTGGGGTAAGAAAATTAATGCAGTAAGGCAACATTTAAAGTTAACACACTGATACATTGAACAGTAACTCTGTACAACATGTCATTGCAATCTAGGTGTACACCAATCCAGATGAACCTAATGTAAGTTCTCTCAGAATCATGTGTTCAGATTATGAACGGAATCACGATGTTTTGTCAAATCATACATAATTCCTGTGTGCAGTCTGATCAACAGTAAGAAACATTTATATTTGTTTTTCTCTTTTTGCAGTGCATCATTGAGTCATACCAGTTCAAATTCAAATACACTGAGAAGGGGCCAGAGATGGACATACTCAGGTTTGGACGGACACTCTGTGTTTTGCATCAGTGATTTGGATAGGCCCTCCACATGTGATAGAATTAATGATGATATGACCTCCCTGAAACCACAGGAACAACAATGTGGAGATGCAGGTGCCGTTGGAGGACACCAAGAGGGCCTCGGTGCTGCTCATCAGGAAGCTCTTCCTGCTCATGCAGAACCTGGATGTCCCCCCCAACAATGTCTACCTCACCATGAAGCTCTACTATTATGATGACAGTAAGACGCATTCATGTCTCAGCCGAACAAAATGACAATGAATGAAAAATCTAGTGTTGTTTTTTTGGTTGCACAGTATAAAAACATCTCGCCTTGCTCTCTTTCTTCAAAGTCACCCCTGCCGACTACCAGCCACCCGGCTTCAAGGAGGGCACATGCGACAGCCTCTGGTTTGAAGGCATGGCTGTGCACTTCAAGGTGGGCGAGGTGCAAACGGCCTTCCACACCTTGAGAGTGCGCGTGTCAGCGGAGCAAGGCCAGCTGGAGAAGCTTCAAGAGGGGAACCACCTGATGGAGACCAAGCAGGTTTCTCAGAGAAATCCTCCAGAGAGGATCAAGGTGGGTCCAGAGAGAGGATTATTCAAGTGCTGGGTTTCAGCTTCATAGTCGTCTCACTGTAATCAAGCACAACATTCCCTCTTTTTCTCATGAAGTGCTCAATCTAGATCATTCTTGTTAAATCTCGTCAGTTCTCTCACGTAACCAAGACTTTTTCAGTTGGTGCAGTTTATTATAATTACCTGTTAACACCTGGTTACAGGATCCTCGTAAGAAAATGTTTGAGGAAGAGGATCTACCTTCTGAAGATGGTAAGTCTATGTGCTGCCACTGTCACAAAACTGTGAAATTTATGAAAGGCTTTACACTGTTCACTTTCCTTTAAACAGAGTCTGCACAGTTCAAGAAACCTACACGACCTTTGGCGAAGGTACAGTTGTACTAGGGACATGATTATATTGTATGTGTATGCAGGTTACAGAAAAATACAACAAATCACGGCTTATTAGAACTGCTCATGAATTGTAATAGCCAACTGGACAGGTGATCGTCTCTTTTGTCTATCTTAGAGAAACGCAGCCGCTAAAAATCTGCCGAGGAAGAAAAGAAGAATTTAGCCGCGACATTGCACAAACCAAAAGCTCTGTGTAATGTAAAAACAAACATGAACTATTACTTCATTTTATTGCAACGTTAAACACTGTTTCATGTTATGTTACAATTGATTTGACAAGCAAATGTGTTAGACCGGTTCTTTACATAATTACCTCTACCCACAAGGCAGGATGTCACTGACACAGTTCTGATTTAGACAACATTGTACAAAAAGCGTACATGAAGTGTACAATCTAGATGAATTGAATCAATACAATGTTCAAAGTGCTTCATCGTTTTAGTACTTTGTGTGTATAAAAATATATTGATGTGTACTGTAAGTAATAAAGCTTGAGTTGTAAACATTTTTGTTTTGTTAGTACGTTGTAAAAATGGTCTGTACATGGATCACAGAATATATTAAGAAAGAAAACATACAGTGCAAATCATGTATCACAATATGCAACGCATGTCTATGCTTTAGTAGCTGAAATCAATCAAGGATCAGTGAATACTGAGAGCAATCCTCAATTTGATCCATTTGGCTCACTTGATAATGTTAATTCAAATGTGGACTCAATTCTCAAAATTTCCACTATCTCATATTTCCATAGCTATTTGTTTCAGATTGCCTCTGTGTTACATTGACCTCACATTCAGGAAATATTGAGAAATATCATTGCATATTATTTTCAGCACTCCAGCTCCCTTCATGAAGGCTTCTCATCACTTTGAGTACTAACGATTGATGGTCTTTCCCTGAGTGATGGAAGCGTTGTTCTGGTCCAGACCATCTGTTTCAGTCTCTGGGTCAGTGTTACAGCTCCATCTTCCTTTCGATG
Source organism: Enoplosus armatus (assembly GCF_043641665.1). Taxonomy (NCBI): domain Eukaryota; kingdom Metazoa; phylum Chordata; class Actinopteri; order Centrarchiformes; family Enoplosidae; genus Enoplosus; species Enoplosus armatus. The sequence goes on from NC_092193.1 coordinate 17,602,763, forward strand.
TGTGTGTGTCTTAGAATAAGCTGTCCACATCTCCCATCTCCACAAACACGGTCTTCAGCTGGGAGTAGTATTCAATCGTCACCTGGCCGTTCTCCCGGCCGATGCCTGTAAAGATTAGAAGTTTACTTAGTCTAAGGATCTCCACAAGGATCAGATTAGCTACTGATGTTGTTTGGTGATGGTGCTGTATTAGACTTTGCAAGGGAGCACAATGTCATGTATTTTCTTTTTTGGCATAGTCACGTAGTGGACTTGGATCATTCAAATAACTTGACCAGTGATGTTTGGCTCCTGGTCTGTGTGCGAACAACCAGACTGTACCTGACATTTTGAAGCCTCCAAAGGGCACCTCCACAGGAGTGATGTTGTAGTTGTTGATGAAACAGGAACCAGCCTTGAGGTGTTCCACCACACGATGGGCTCGCCTCACATCCCTACAGACACAAAACAAGAGGTCAATTGGCCTATATTTTTTTGCTTCTACTACTGATCATTTTGCTACGTTCAACTTAAATCTAGATTCTTCAGAAAGGTTTAAGACAATCATGGGTCAGAAATCCCGATTATTAGCCTGTGAGGTTGCCCTAGATGTCTCACCACAGACCTACCTGGTGAAAACTCCAGCAGCCAGACCCATGGTGGTGTCATTGGCTCTCTGCAGCACCTCCTCTTCTGTTTCAAAGGACAGCACAGACATGACAGGACCAAAGATCTCCTCTCTCACACAGGTCATCTCATCTGTGCAGTCACCTATACGAGGAAAAACAGTATGTGATGTTGCAGTCCAAACTGAAAGAGGAATAAAACAGTCTGCAACTGTGGAAAAAAAGTTGTATATCTTCTGAATGCACTGTGTGGAAGTCTTACTCAATACACATGGAGTCATGTAGTATCCACCTCTGAGTTTGGGATCTGATGGGACAAAAGGTTCACCTCCGCACAACACTGTAGCTCCCTAGAAACAACAAACACTTGACATCAAGGTCTAAATTTAAGTTGCTGCACACATGCCCGTTGGCATACTGCTGACAAAGCAAAATAAGTTATTAGGACTTACCTCTTTCTTTGCCTGATCAACAAAGGACAGGACTTTTTCCTGGTGTTGTCGGTTGACCAGTGCTCCCATTCGAGTGCTCTCTAGTAGTGGATCTCCTATCTCGATTGCCCGGGTCCTCTTCACCACCTCCTCCAAAAACTCAGGCAGAATATCCCTCTGAACAAAGACCCTTGTGCCGTTGCTACAGACCTGTGATACATTTAATCAAATAAAATACTATGCTTCCACATTTAGATCTGAGAACACAAGTTGGCATTGTGTTAGCACATGTAGCTAAGAAGCTAAAATGTAATAGCATATGTACGACATGTAATATACAAAGCGGAACGCAGAATCTACCTGGCCTTGAGACAGGAAGTTGGCCATGAGAGCTCCCTTCACAGCGTTCTCCAGATCACAGTCCTGAAAGATGAGCAGAGGAGATTTCCCGCCAAGCTCCAGAGTCACAGGCTTCACCCCCTTGGATGCCATCTCCATAATCTGTGGGTCAAAGCCACATGGAAGGGTATCCATTGATTATTCAGATTAGGACAGAAGAGACAGACCCCATCATCCTCAACGCTAAATCTACAAATCCTAAATAGCACTGACCTTCTTGCCTGTGGGCACACTCCCAGTGAAGGACACCTTAGCGACGTCAGGGTGGTGGCAGAGTAGGCTGCCGGTCTCCTGGCCGCCCTGCACCACGTTGAACAGCCCCTCTGGAGCTCCAGCCTCGGCGTAGATCTCCGCCAGCATGACCGCTGTCACAGGCGTCACTGGTGATGGCTTGTACACCATGGAGTTGCCTATTTTATGATGACAGGAAGAGAACAAACAGATAACAGGTAGGTAAGAGTCATTGTTTGACTCATCTAATCAACTACAGCACAAAGCACTACTATACCTATGTCAAGCACAATCGTCTGAATTAGATGTATATTAAATGCACATAGTGATAGACATTGACAGTGGCTGTGATTTTGAGACTATACCTATACTGTGAATGTTAGGGCTTGTTACATCAAGAAATTGTGAAGACTTATGCGAAGACACAGACTCACGGCCATTTAAATTCATTATGTTGCTGAAGTGCCATTACATTGTTCAGGATTGTTCAGGGTAAACATGTATATCTGTCATTTTAATTTGGCTGCAATTACACAATATATTTAAGTGTTATAGCACCAAGCCAAGAAACAGAAACAGGAAAATGGTAAAGATTGTATACAAGTTGTAGGAGATGTTTGGGTGGACAATCTGTTAAGGCTGCCTATAATGATGGTTTCACCTGCAATTGAAGACCCCAGGATTTTTTTTCCTGCCTTACTGTTCAGAAGTTATGGGCCAATATGTAAAGTGCTTTATAAATTGCTGCATGACGGGGTTATCCAAACCCAAAACCCTTACGTTTTTCCTTGATCTAACTTCTTCACAAATGTTATTTATTCTATAGGGCAGTTTTTGAAATATTCTGATAAATAAAACACAAACAATTCCTGACAGAGGAAATAATTCAGGTGTCATAAAGGTAATCATTTATGTCTCAACAACTTTAGAAGTGTCCCATACCACAGGCCAGGGCTGGAGCTGATTTCCAGGCTGCTATCTGAAAAGGATAATTCCAAGCACCGATGCCGACACAGACTCCCAGAGGCTCCCTGCGGGTGTAGGCAAAGGATCCCCCCGGCAGCTGGACATGCTGGCCTTGACAAATGAAAGGTGACATTTTTTTTTTTTTTGGTTTTAGTGCTGACACTGGAAATCTGGATAATGTATGCCATAACGTTTTTGCATAAAGCCTTTTCTTCTACTTTATTTGCTTCCTGCCTCCAGATCCTTGGAAGGTGGGAAAACACATAACTAATGAAAGAGAGTTGTATTGTACCAACCTGCCAGAGTGCTGGCCAGCCCAGCATAGTACTCTATACACAGTCTGGCAGAGTCCACATCCAGACGGGCCTCTGTGATGGACTTCCCATTGTTGACCACCTCCATTTCAGCTATCTCCTCTCTCCTGCTCTGTGCATGAAAGCCAGTGTAAGTGTAATACATCTTATTAGTATAATTGTTACATAACATCCTGGGTCCATCTCTGATGTACAAAACAGGACACCGTTTTCAAGAAGTCCAATGAATTTGGGTGGAAGCTATTGCCACCTATTGAGTTTCATGGTAAAATGTGTGCTAATCACAAAGGAAGACATGTAGATAATGAGACGAGTTATGGAAAGAGATAAACATTCACCAGAGTTGTTCTTTTAATACCAGTGTTGGTGGAGTTTTGATGTCTTCAAATGTCCAGCTGAGACAATAAAGATGTTGATTGTGTGGAACAGGCTGTAACTTAGTTTCAAGACTTAAATGTATTCAGTGTTTGGTGATTCCCACTCTAGAGGTGTGTGTTATGCATGACATAAGGGAGCCTCCATCAAATTACCAGCACACTGAATGCTTTTAGGAAACCAGGCCAAGGACCTATGATCAAAATACTCTCTGCTACAATTCTTATGTGGTCTTTGTGTCAATGTACATGTTCTCAAGAGTAGCATACAAATTAACAAAAAAACTCACCTCAATGACATGGGCAGCTTCTATCATGATCCTTGCCCTCTCCATCCCAGACATTTTGCTCCAATGGCCAAAGGCAGACTTGGCAGCCTTCACAGCCTGATCGACCTCCACAGCACCACACGGCTCCAAATGACACAGGACTCGCCCTGCAAAGTGAAACATATGATGGTGAAAACAACTGTGGAACACAGGTTAAATATAAAAACAAAAGGTTGGCAAGTCCATCTCACTTTCCTTGTTTGTTTCAATTAGTACTGGTTCAATTGTGAGTCATCTTTCAATAAAGAAGGAAATTAAGTCTAGGCCTAGGCCTGAATTTAATGTGGTTTGAATGTTTCTTTTCCAATGATGGAATTAGTCGTAACATAAAAGAGCATCATTGTGCCTGAAGAGTGAGCTGCGCACAGGCTGTGTGCTAGCTCAAATGGAGTTAAGACGTCTGAATTAAAACTAGGTACCAAGAGGCTATAATTAACTGTCACTCTTCCTTTGTTTTATTTCTATGTTTCTCATATTCTGTTGTTCTTAGCATACCTGTTCTTGCTATTTGCTGCCTCTTTTGCTTGTTATTCATTTGATTGCTTGGTTTTATCGTGCAGTTTTTGCACTTGTTTTAATCCCTTTTTTTTTATTATCTTGTTTCTTCAATTTAGTGTAAAGCACTTTGAGCTACACCCCCTGTATGAAAGATAATATATAAATAAAGTGTTATTCTTCTTCTTATTATTATTATAATAGCTAGGATGTGGTCATATGACTTGGTTCTGCTCCACTGAAGCTGCTCAGGGCCATAAAACTGGTTTCACTTGGAAGTGGCCAGGACTGACAAAATTGATATATAAAGTTATATGGGTCAGCATGTAATGGAGTGAGTTGATGAAAAACAGCATGTCTGCACGGTTGACTTTCCTTGGATAAGTAAATGTCAATTGTAGAAAATGTATTATGTAGAAAGACAGCTAGAAAGTATTCAGAAAGTTAAGATAACACGTTAAAATAACTGATATTGGGTTCCCAGACCAGAGATCACCAGACATCTTCACACAGCAGTGACCAAAGTCCAGTTAGGAAACTGTGTCAATAATGTCAAACGATAGACAGCTTTTTTAGGTCAAAGAATTGTGTGGCTTACCTGTTGCAGGTTCGTAAACATTTTCCTTGTTGCTTTTTTCTCGGCTCGTCCATCTCTTGCCAGCCCAGAAGTTCAGCGGGACCGTGATGTCCACTGTGCCCGAGGACACGCATCGCACCGCCGCCGAGAGGGGAGCAGCAGCGGGCCGCCGCAGGGACGCAGCGAACCTCTGGAGCATACTCAAATAGGCTCTGTTGCTCGAAGTTTAGCCGTAAAACTGTAAAACGTACATTCAGCAGGTTAACGCCATGCAACACTGTCACTTTATTAAAGCAAAACCGACGTTAGAAAACGTCACTCAACTAAGTTAGCTACAGCAAGTGTACAAAACTGTTACACGTTAGCTACTTTTTCCTCGCCTTGTCATTTGTGATGTTTCACCATTTTGTTTAAGTCTTGGCAAACTTACTTTACAGTCTTCTTCACACTTAGGCTACCGCGTTTTTAAGGTAATAAATCTAAATTACTGTTCATATAATGCTGAGTTAACGTTACGTTACATTATTTTGCTGAGGCTCAACCAGGAGGCGGGACAACTAATGTACGACCGTTGTTGAGGTCAGACAGCCATCAAAGCTAAACAGACGATTGGACATTTTCACTGTCAATCACAAAAAAGAAAACTCAAGATATTTACAAAATAACAATTTAATTGAATACAAACTGTACGTATAATACAATTCAACTATATTGTAAAACATGTGAATAAATTAATGTAAATACAATATTGCGAATGTATAAACCACAGACTGTATATAGTATAAACCTAACGGGGGTGTTGAGGGAGGAGCTTCCAAACTCCAGTCCAGTTAGTGGCGGTAATGCACCTCTCAGCTGGATTGCCAGAAGGGCGGAGCTCCGCCACAATGATATTCCAGCACAGCACCACTGACCGCACTCTGCAAGTATGGCCGGGGACAGTGAGACTCATCTAAGGGACCGTAGCGAGAACGCCAACATTATTCGACAACCTTTCCTTATCGGTGTCTCCGGAGGCACCGCCAGCGGCAAGGTTGGCATCCTGGCAAGCTAATTTGACGCTTTTCGCGAATTGTCATAGTTAGAGTTTGAGCTAAATCGCGGCAGAGGGTCACTCGGCAGCCGGGAGCTAGTTGACCGCGTGGCTTCAGCGACTCAATGTTGAGGCTTGATTGACAGCTCAATCATCTGTTTAACCACCCAGCACTTCCAAGCACCGGTTTAGCTTAGCACGCTTGTCCACCGCCTGTTGTAACGGTACTGGACTTTGCGTTTGTTCAACTGCATCTTTCCCTTTCGTACGGGGTGGCGGTCGTTAGCAGGACCGACTAACTTAAGACTACGTGGAGATCACTGATGTTAGCTTACCTAGCCGCCTAGCTAAATTCCATCACATGCTAGCAGTGTCGCTATTAGACAATAGCTGGTGCTCGCTTGCCTCTAGGCTGTGAACTGTTTATAAACATTGTGAACCACGTTTCGTTCATATCTAGCAAATCTTTGACAAGATTGTTAAATTATATTTAGCATGACAAATGCCCGTTGTTTAGCGTTAAAAAGATTTTTTTTGGTTCCGTGACCTGGGCTAACCGCTAACGTTAAATAACGTTAACCTAGATGCTGGTGTGATGAATGATAACAGACACAGGCGCCAACGGGAATTCGAAAGAATTCTCTAAAGCCCTCGCGCCCACGTCCCTTTGTTCTATATAAAATAAGTCAGGTTTTGACCAGGCTCGTAGTGTACTATTAGCCGAGATCGGCTTAAACAGATACCGACCGTTATTGTAACAAGCCGCTAGTTAAATGTATAGCCTCCTTAATTTGCCTTTTACCGTAACTTGGATGCGTGGGCAGTGGAAAAGTCACGTCGACACTGACGGTATTCTTGTCCCACTGACAGGACACGCACACATTTTAGAACACGTCATTAGATGAAGCGACCGGTTCATAACAAAGAAACCTAATTACGTGTATTTTGCGTCCTGCTAGCGATGTCACAAACCACACCTCGTGTAAACCGGACTTGAACTGATAAGCTTGCAAGTGAGAGCCACAGACGAGATGTTTTTTTTAAGTAATATGGTTAAACATACGGACTTTCCATTGTTGTGTTTATGTTTCCGGATTCACTTGCAGTGTAGGTGAATCACAGTATTAGATATGAGGGCGAAGACTCGCCTATCTAACATCTTGTTTCAACCCAGCTTGCCCCTCCTCCCAACTTTGTCCCAGATATCAGCACGCTGGCGTTGGACCAGTGTTTTGCTTCCTGAAAACACCTCACAAGGGGCTGGACGAAGGGTTGATTGTACCGTCTTGACGCCAGACGAGTTTTAATTATAAAGCTGCCTGCTCAAGCATTGGTTGACGTAATTTTAGCCTCATCTGCTCAGTGTGGCAGCAATGCAGATTGTTTTGTATTTTCATCGGCCCTGCAGCTTGATTAAAGGGTTGGCTTTTCTAAGTTAATGCAGAAAAGCATCTTTGTTCTATCAGTAATGCAAACAAAAATGTTACGAACTTAGTCGATACATTTCAGCATCAATTAAGCCACCAATCATCATTTTCAGTCATAAACTAATATTGCCAAATAAATAGATGACAAATGCTCACTTGGCTAGAGCACCAAATAAAAAGTATTGCTTGCTTATTTGAACCAAGACCAAAGCCATTATTTTACATTGATATGAAATGGGAAAGTGACAGCATTTGTAAAAAGTACGCTTTAAAAACGCTTGATGTTAGAAAACAACAGATTATCAGAATATTTCTGGATAACTGATAGACCAAAAGACTAATCGGTTTGTTAGCTTAGACGCATTAAAAATGCCAATTAGATGATGCTGCAGATTGCCTTAAATATCGGACCTTTTTAAAGCCAGGTTCTTTTGTCTGAAATTGATGCATTTGAGTGTGTTGATGCAACCTTCCATGTCCTGAGTGGGGGCGTCCAACATCATTGTAGCACAATTTCACGGACACAAAGGCAACAGAGCCTCGGGCCGCTGGAGAATGCCCAGTCAGCACTGGGTATGAGATTCATTTAGTTGGGAAGGTCAGTGGGGACAAACATGGCAGGCTGCTGTGCAGTTCACGTATGATTGTGTTAGTTGACCTCATACAAGGTGGGAAATTACCCACCCACTCAATTTCTGGATAAATATGACCACGTTGTGGGCTGGGTTGAAACTGGTTATCATTACAGTGCTTTCATTCATATTTGGGTTGATACTGATGTTTTTTTACCAGGCACCCTATTTCTTTTAACTTCGTGTGTATATAGACTTAATGCTCAGTCTCCCCATTTTCCCATCTAGTGATCTACACGACAGTCATGGTTCTTTATTTTGTCTGTCTCTGAAGTCCTCAGTATGTGAGAAGATCATGGAGCTGCTGGGCCAGAACAAGATCGACCATCACCAGCGGCAGGTGGCGATCCTCAGCCAAGACAGCTTCTACAAGGTGCTAACTCCAGAGCAGAAGGCAAAGGCACTTAAGGGCCAGTTCAACTTTGATCATCCAGGTATACATACACTGAATAGTTGTTGGCACAGCTCATGTGCTATGTGGGGTACAGCACCTCAGCTGGCTTGCAGCAGGCACGTTTGCTACTCGTACCACAGATTTCAGTTGTCTCAAGCAAAGTATTATTCAGATGGCTTGAAACAGATACTTAATCTGCATGTGGAGTTTTCTCCACATACCTGACTTTAACCAAATTATGTTGTAAGTAAATAAATGCCATAATTTGCTGAATTGGTGACCGCTGCGGTTACTTTATTGCACAGATAAAAGATTAATACTGTTTGCTTGCAAATTGCCATGATTATAAAATGTTTAAAACTGCCACGTGTTCCGCGGCATGCTTTGCTGCCACGTTGCTAATTTATTCCAGTGTGTTTCTGGCTGAAGCAAAGACTCTATTTGTGGTATCTGACTTTGCCCCCTCTTGCTCCTACTTCCTTTCTCAGCTGATTTTTAAATCCTCAGAGTCAGCAGGCCTTTCTCAGAGGCAGCTGCTCTGAGGCTCAGAGACTGAACCCAACACCTGTTATACGAATGGATTCCTGGGTTACCAAACGTGCAGTGCGGGGTCCCACGTGTCCATGGGCGCACACCAAGCTGGTGTAACTGGGGTTAAAGGATATGACATCTCATGAAGATCACAACTGAGCATTTGCCCTTTTCTTGTCCCCAGATGCCTTTGACAATGAGCTGATCATGCAAACACTCAGACAGATCCTGCAGGGGAAGACTGTCCAGATCCCAGTTTATGACTTTGTCAATCATTCCAGGTGAGCACCTCTTGCCAGTTGCATGTCACAGTTGTTGCTTGGGCAACACCATCATTGTGTTTCTTCCATCTATAATTGCAAGGCATATTAAACATGTTCCTGAACCTGATACTTGATTGTGAAATCAGTTTTTAAATTTGCATAAAACCATGTCTGTCATCTGTGTCTTCTCCCAGGAAAGAGGAGTTTGTTACGGTGTATCCCGCTGATGTGGTCCTGTTTGAAGGCATCCTCATGTTCTACTCGCAGGAAATCAGAGACCTGTTCCAGATGAAGCTGTTTGTTGACACAGATCCAGACACACGGCTCTCACGCCGAGGTGTGTAGTGATAGTGATAGCTGTGGTAACAATTGTAGAGCAATGAATTGCCTATATATTAATTAAACTATAAAAGTAATAATTTATCTGTTGATAAAAGGCACAAGTAGACCAGTTGCCGCAGGAACATTTTTATACTAGCTTAAGTTCTCCCAAGTCACCATTTAATACTAGTGTGGGTTTTTGTATGGATGTATTTTAGTCATTTAGTTAAATGGCTAGTATTTATATTGTATATCTTATTTTTGTATTTTCTTGGTTTCAGTTCTAAGAGACATCAGTGAGCGTGGTAGAGAGCTGGAGCAAGTGCTGGCTCAGTACATCACTTTTGTGAAACCGGCCTTTGAGGAGTTCTGTTTACCAGTAAGTGACGAATCCCAATTTACAAGTATCTGTAGTCGTGCAGTGGAGCCCAACCAACCCTATCAGCCAATGTTAGCTTAGAAGGGATATATTGTTTTTAATGTACATGTCGACCGATGTGAAACAGAAAGGCCAAAGACATATTTGAGGTAATTAAGAAAGTATTACCAGTACATTGCTTGTCCACCAGGGAGCACTGATATTTTTTACTTTTAACTGTAAAGAATGTCCCACTCGGGTCAAGTATTGGTACACATTCAATCAAGTGAAAAATGTTGTTTCACCAGTAACTTGAGCATTGACCTCCTCCTTTATTTCTACTAGACAAAGAAGTATGCAGATGTGATTATTCCACGAGGAGCAGATAACCTTGGTAAGGAAAATGATTATACAGTATGCAGATGCAGTATGTTGTGAGTACAATGCTTAAACGGCCTACGTAACCATCTCTCTTTGTTTCCTGCAGTGGCTATCAACTTGATAGTACAGCACATCCAAGACATTCTGAATGGCGGACTAAGCAAGCGTCACAACGGCTGTATGAATGGTCACAGTACTCCACGTCAGCGGCGGACCTCGGAGTCCAGCAGCCGGCCTCATTGACCTCGTTACACCTCTCTTCACAGGGCGGAGAGGGGTGTCGGGGCGCTGTAAATAATGCCAGTTGGCATCACTGTATTTAAGATGGAAAAAAGAGATGCAAAAAGAATTGAAATGCCTTTTATTATGACTACTGTGTTGTTATTAGTTACTTTCCTTGTAATTGTTGAACTTGGGATTTAGATTTTTGTCGGGGGGCGGGGTAAGAGAAGCTCTTGTTGTTCTTGTGATGAGACCATGGGTTAGAATTGGCCCCATGCATTTTCCTCCCAGATTGAATTTTGGTTTTTATGTATCCCCTGCTGCTTTATGGAAATTCATGCTGCTAATGAATAAAAGAAAGGGGGGGGATCCTTTTACTTTTTTTGTAAAGTCTGATAAAACTTGAACCCCTAATGGCCAGGGGAGTCTGATAAATGTTTGGGTAGGTTCGAAACAAGAAGGAAGTGAATTTGAAGACGAGTTGAAGAAACCAGGATTGCACTCTATTTATACTGACAATCTTGGGAGTGTTTCCTGCCGTTTTTCAGTATTTAAGTTCCCTCATTATATCGTGTAGTGTAATGTGTTACACTAGAGCCCTGTTTACTTCAGTGTCCACCACATTGATTCTCTATAATGTCTGCAGCAGCAGAAACACACTACATGATTTTTCAGTACTGACTGTCACGTGCAGAATAATGTGACTACCAGACCAATGAAGCCAAAGGCTGGAAGGTTCAACTGACAACTGTTTTAACTCAGTCTAGTGTTGTGGGTATTGTTACATTCTTGGACCCTCTAATTAATGGCCTATTGGTGTAGGACCATCCCAATGAAATCTTATCCATACAAGTACTCATCTTCTGTGAATGAAAATGAATTAATTCATGAGGTTATTCAAGTTTGAATATATCATTTACTCATAATATACCCCAATTTAAATGGTTTGCATTCACATGACAGAATGAGCCCTGTTAAATACGATGAAGCTCAGGTTGATACTGTTTTGATTTGAAATGCCAGAAAAGGATGATATGGGTGTTCAATGCCACAGCAATATCAGTTTTCCATGGTGTGTTGCTACTATCCACCAAGACCCACCACAATGCCTCTGCAAAGTTGCCTCAGGTTAACATGTACAGTAAGTATCACCCCGGAAACCAGTTTCCATTAACTTAAGGTTACAATAAATAAACAGTTGTACCGATTTTGTATTCCATGTGCTGTATTTGTTGTGTATAGTGCAATTGAATGAATGATTTGTACCACGAGATTTGTACCGTATGACTGTTGAACTGGATTGGGTTGTTGGATGATTTATAACCGAATGACGTCAATTGCTTAATGGTAAATAAACGAATCTTGCCGCGTGTCCCTGCCTGAGGAGTGTGATTATTTGGACAAACTTTATTAATGACATGCTTTGATGAAGATTACTTTAAAGTATCATGAGTGTAAATGCTAACAATAAGGTTGCATTGAGCACCAATAAGTAGGTCATACATGGTCTTTTTAGTGTGACCGCCAGAGGGTGCACTTAACTGTTGTAATTGTGCTCCCTTTAAATGCTGACGGATATGTGAACATTTGGTTGCGCGTAATCGTCATGAACACTAAAAATTACTGTAGAAAAAATAGCAGACACACTACGTTTGGTTGTAAACAACATGGCAAGACATATTGTATATGGTATACAATCACCAATGAATTAACTTATGTATTATATTGCAAGCTTAACGCGCATGTTCACATCATTTCAGCTACACTATTAAGCAAAGCTGTGCTGCTCGATTTCTAAACAAAACAGTCGTCCAAATGTTACTAAATTTACACTACTATGTAACTCCTAACGAAACTAAGCAACGAAAGACAATAGTACTTTATGACTGAATTGAATGTCAGAATTTACGAGGCGTACCTGAAGGAAACGGAAAAAGTCGTCAGAGAGAGGGGAAGCTTAGAGATGGTGGTATGTGTCGCTGCAGCAAGTTGCTGATGTAAACAGTGAAGCAATGTAGCTACTTTTGGGTGAATTTTAACCTCTGCTTTTGTCACATGCATGACAGAAATTTGGGCTCCAGTTCAAAGCCACTTTGGAGAATGTCACCAGTGTGAAACCATTGGGCGACGACTTCCGCTGGTTTCTGAAGGTAGGATAGCTGTCAAGCTAACATGCTCGTTCACTTCATTTATATTAGTATGTCATCTTATTTTCCTCTCTGTGTTCGATAATGGTCATAATTTGAATATTTAGGTATTAATATACTTTTTTCTTGCTTGGGATGTGTTACAGCTTCTCTCACTTTCTGTCTCACTCACAACAGCAGTGTTTTTACGTCTCTTCCCCTCAATTTAGCTGAAATGTGGAAACTGTGGAGAGGTCCCAGATAAATGGCAGTATGTAACGCTAGTGGTAAGGATACATCCAGTTTGGGACATTTTGTACATATTGTCACACACAATATCCAACCTGTTGTTTAAATGATTCCCTAGGAGAGTGTGCCACTAAAAGGAGGAAGAGGCAGTGCCAGCATGGTGCAGAAGTGTAAACTTTGTGCCAGAGAAAATTCAATTGGTACGAGCAAGCATGCCATTTGTTTTCATTTTCTGAGGTATAAACTGTGGTGGAAGTAAAACACGCCAACTCTTTTCTTACAGATATCCTGGGAGACACGATCACACCTTATAACGTAAGCAAACATCTTGTACTAACAGGCACTTCACCAGTCTGTTTTCATGCAGCCTGACAGTCCACACAGGAGATTTATCTGTTCAGTCTCCAACTGTATTGCACACTGCTACTCCCAACATATACTGCAGTTTTAGGTGGACACTGATGATATAGGTGCATTAAGCAACAGCAGACTGATGGTTGTTATCGGTCATATGAACATTGCAACAGGTTTTTGTGTGTGTTTCTCTCTAATGGTGCTCTACGTTTGCTGGGTTGAAGGCTGAGAACAGCGAATGCTTCAAGACAATGGTGCAGTTTGAGTGTCGAGGTCTGGAGCCCATTGACTTCCAACCGCAAGTGAGAATCTTTGAACAAATATGAACGCATGTAGCAAAGGCCTTTTTCACAGCAGACATTTTTTCGTAGAAAAAGCACAGGTGTGACTAATTACATTAACAATGGCTCATTAATTCATCAATTTTATTATTTACTCCTGTGCTTTTCCTACTGTACTCCACTTTCTAACCTTTTCACCGTTTGACATTTGGCCTGAAAATTGCATAGCACAATTGCTGCATTCCTTGCACATATGCCCATTTCTTGGCTCTGGTGTTAATCTTGCTGACTCAGTGGTAGACTTATTGGCACACCTAAATTGAATCAAGTCGATCAATTATTAGATACACCTGTTCTCCCTGCTGAGTATAAAAAAGTATATTGCTTCTTCTAATGTCCTGTGACTCTTCTCAGTTTCCTCCTTTTTTTGAACCACCTCCAGGCTGGCTTCGCTGCACAAGGAGCAGAATCTGGAACACAATTTCCTGAAATAAACCTACAAGAAAAAGTGAGTGCAGTGGGAACAACTTGTCCCTGAGAGTACGTCAGTGTTTGTGTAGATTGTGTTCGTTGCACAAATGTTAACTTTTCAGAGAATATTTGACTTAAAATAGAATTTCAGTCAAATACCGCACTGTTGGATATCATTCATTTGTGTCGAATGAGTGAATTCGTCATTTTTTTGTTGTAATTCTGCTTCAGTCATTTATTTTCCTAACTTTCAATAATCCCAACAGTGTTTACAGAATGTGACCGTCTCTTTTATCTGTGCAACGTGACAAACCCTCGTTTTTGTTCATTTCATTTCAGGACTGGACAGACTATGACGAGAAAGTCAGCGAGTCGGTGGGAATATACGAGGTCACACATCAGTTCATCAAATGCTGATGTCATCATGATGGGCCTCAGAAATGGGCGAATGAACACTACAGCCGAATATCCTCAGGCTTCTTTCCTGGCATCAAGGATGCTTCAGCTGCTGAGGTGGCGTGGTTTTGTTGATGATGAACATTAACAGGTGTGGGTTAACACCACAGATTGTCCATACATGTCTTGGATTGATCATCATGTTCAAGGCTTTTTTCACTGACTCAATTAAATTTCAAAGGTGAAACATTTGAGTTTAGCTTTTTTTTTTCTCGCACTTTTGAGTGCCACCTTCCATGGTCACTAGGCAGGAGTAGTGTATATCAAAATCAATCTGTGAGACAATAAAAAAAAGTCCAGAACAATATATTATTGTTGTGTGTCACAATTAACTGAAATCTCTACACTGGAATGACAAAATATGCACAATTTGGCAAATAGTAAATGAGGAGCAACATTAGAATCAGAAATATTTTATTGATCCCCAGGGGAAAGTATACTATTAGCTGATTGGAAGGAACACTGTTTGACCAAGGAGAGGAAATGAAAGAGCTCTCACTCTGTCAGCATTTCAAGGTCTCGTAACTGTTCACTTACAGTGGTGGGGAAAGGATTGTGTCATCTAATAGACCTATCTCTCTTCTATATGATGTGACAAAATGAAAATAATTGATAAACAACTCGCACTGCATTTCAGGAAACGTGGTCCTGTGGCAACCATATAGTGAATAAACTGATTTACTGATTAAGCTGTTTAGTTAAACCATTCATCCTAACTGCAAAGGCATTAACTTTCCTCAGGTCAGCCACATTTCACAGCACCAATGGAAAAGTGCAAATGTTAATTGAACACAATAAACAAAAGGACAAATGAGTGCCTGAAATATGATTACATTTAGCTACTCCACATTACAGAAGCCTCATGTAGTACATTATGTTCAAGTGCCACTGAAAAACTGGTTGATAAAAACATAAATGGAGATAACCCTTGAAGGGGAAGTTATTTCAGCCTGGTTCAATTGTTTCTGGAAACAACAATCGTGGAAAGTTGGTTACCACAGACAGCTAAAGGTCTTCTGCAAAAGGCGGAAAACAAGCCAAATGTGATAACAACACAACTATAAATTATTTGAAGATTTTAAGGAGGACAATGTTTGTCTTTAGGATAACTTTTCCCAGCATGTGCACATTAGCAGACAGGAAAGGTATCGTTTTCCCCCACCGAGTGACGCATCAGCTCCGATATTTACGATCTTTGCTTCATGGGGAGTTAGCTGCAGCCTGTCAGTGCTGCTGCCTCTGCTGCTGCTGTTTGCTGTTCACAGACCTGCCACTGACTAACTCTGTCTGGACCAGCTGCTGAAGAGAAGCGAACATGGCACCTGGAAAGAAGAACAGGGTGTTTGTCATCGGTGTGGGCATGACAAAGGTAATATTATCTTACATATTTATTGTCTCAGTCTGCAAGACGACAAGAACGACCTTATGTAAGACTTGAGGCTAGCATAGTTGGCTAACTCCAGATTGCAGTGCTTTGAAGAATGTTCCACTTAAAAACTTCAGCTTTTATACTTTAATGTTACAGTTAGCTAACAGTCCGTGGTACAATATCGTGCCCACATTGCTCACATTGGGTTGGTTGTTGGACGTACTTGGACGTACGTGCCTGCATTTTCGGTCCATAGTTCATGGCCAACAGAGCTGCAAACTGGGCTAAGGGTTATCACTCTTAACATTATGAGCTGTAACTCCAGCTGTTTAGCTAACTTAGTGTCAAGTCTCCTGTTTCACAATCTTCTCTTTGCACCTGTTTATGTGTTTCACGTACTGAGATCATGTCAGTTTAGTGCATTTAAATGGGGATTAATGAGAATGTGCGGAATGAGTTGAATAATGCTGTCATTATTGAACTGTCATAGGTGTCGCTGTACAAGCCTGATGCCGCTGTCACACTCACACTAGACTGAATAGTATACAGACAATATTTCTCTTATATTTTTATACCTGAATGAGGTTTACATTGTAATAGTGTGCCAACCCCTGTGCTGCCAACCCCAGGAAAAATACGCTTAATGTCACTGACTTTTCTGTCTTGTCCTTTCCCTGTATTTTAATCATTGAATGTGGTTATTGAAGGTTACAACTTCATTTGCAAACTTGCATTAACAAATGTGTTCTGAGGATGATGATGCCTGAAAGTCCAGAAATATGTTTTCCTCAAATGAATTATTGAATATTATTCAAAATGTAAAATGCATTTCTGTCCAAGTACATGCCTTCACAGGTTTGCAGAATGTGTTTTGCATCTTGCCTTGCCGGTAGAGCTATAACTAAAGATTATTTTCAATATAGATTCATCTGCAAATCATTTTTTAGATTAACCTATGAGTCTAGTCTATAAAATAGTCTATAAAAAATGTCCCAGAGCCCAAGGTGACATCTTCAAATGTCTTGTTTTCTCCGACCCACAGTCAAAACCAAAGAGATTCAGTTTACAATGATATATGACAAAGAAGAGCAGCAAATCCTCTCACTTTGAGAGACTGGAACTCATTATTTTTACTTGAAAAATGATTCGAACTATTCATGGACTATCAAAACAGTTGCCCGTTATTTTTCTGTCTATCGACAAATCAAGTCAAGTCAAGTTTTTCACAAGTGTCTTATAAGCACAGCTTGATTAGAGTGACCCCAACTGTAATTTATATAATGATTACGGTGACAATAAAGTTGAATGTTTAGCAATTCAAAAGAAATAACCTGAGAATGTTATCCTGTACCCAAGAAACAGGAAAAACAGATGCCTATGTTGAGTGACTCTCACCATCTGTCGCACTTTTCTGTATTTTGCTACAGTTTGACAAACCCGGAGCCCGAGACAACTATGATTACCCTGATATGGCCAAGGAAGCAGGTACTTATCTTTACAGAATATGGACGTAGTTCAAAAGATACCATATCTGAAAATCTGTGAGATGGATCTTGTTGTATAACGTGTAACAAAGTGTTTTATTACTGTGTGTCTACGTCATGTTTTAGGTCAAAAGGCCCTTGCAGATGCAGGAATCCCATATTCTGCCATTGAACAAGCCTGTGTAGGATATGTCTATGGTAAGACCTTGTTGTTAAGTCTCCAGTGAAATGTTACATATTGTCCACTAAAATAGTGAGTATTATCAACTGAAGTACCAACTTTGGTATTCTTATGTCATAAAAGAAAATGTGTCTCTTATATTGTGGTTACTTGAGTCAAAAAGCAAAATAAATAAGGATAAACATTGTTTCCCCTTACCCTATTGCCTCAGGGGACTCCACATGTGGGCAGAGGGCCATTTACCACAGCCTGGGCCTGACCGGGATCCCCATCGTCAACGTCAACAACAACTGCTCCACTGGCTCCACTGCTATCTTCATGGCACGGCAGATGGTTCAAGGAGGTGAGTCAAGCAGGACGCCTCGAAAGTGATTTAAAATCTACAATTTTTTAAGCTTGTAGTTTGCTCTACAACGGATCTAATATTTAACTGAGACAGTAAAACCCACTCTTTGAGCACTTCTCTCCTGTCCTTTTGCAGGTCTTGCGGAGTGTGTGCTTGCCCTCGGGTTTGAGAGGATGGAGAGGGGCTCTTTGTCCTCAAAGGTATAAAACTATTGTGTTTGTTGCTGAACTGGATTGTAGAGGAGGTGGACAAAATAGCTGGAACACTTCACATCATCTTGCAATCCACCATACAGGTGTTGTTGTTATTGTGTTTACCTCCTGTAGGTTTTGTTAGTAGCGTGGTTGTTCTTGCTGAAAAGAAAGAATATCAGCTGGGGATACACCTCATTGAACATTAAAAAACAGATCACAGCAGATTAGTGTGTGCTGCACCTTAAAATGAAGAAAATATGAACCTTTGCTTTGTTTTATTTGTTGTCATTAAAATTTCATTAACACAAATAGGATGAGCAGTTTGTCAAAAGTCATTTCTTTCACTAATCTTTGCTTCGTACCATAACATAAAAAAAAATACAAAAACATCATTATCTATTATCAACAAAACAGGCATTACTATATCATAAGATGTTTATGGTATATTTGTTTTCTGACACAATTCTGTCTCTGAATTGCAGAACATTTTTGAAATCCCGGCTTGTTTGTGTATAAATGCAAATTTGGCAGACGACACCATCATTCTCTACTTAAGTTGTGTTTTTTTACAAGGTGAAAAACCAACATGTTATTGAAAAAATACCTGTCTCTAGTTTATGGACAGGACCAATCCCATGGACAAGCACATGGAGGTGATGATCAACCGCTACGGGATGGTGGCGGCTCCAGCAGCGGCGCAGATGTTCGGCAACGCTGGCAGGGAGCACATGGAGAAATATGGTACATGCTACTTGTGTGTTAAATACAGAAGCAACTCACAAGGTCCAAAGTGTAGTATATTATTACATCATACACAGTAAATGTTTGTGTCAATGTTTGAATCTCTTCCAGGCACAAAACCGGAACACTTTGCCAAAATTGGCTGGAAAAACCACAAGCATTCCACCAACAACCCGTAAGAGACAGTTCAACTCTAAAAACAGCTTCAAAATATTTTTGAATCTATGTTTTATTCACGTTTGTGTGTGAATGTGTGTGTCTACATTCATGCAGTTATTCCCAGTTCCAGGATGAGTACAGTTTGGAGCAGGTGATGGACTCCAGGAAGGTGTTTGACTTCCTCACTCTTCTACAGTGTTGGTAAGAGCCTCACTATGCCTGAACAGAGGCAAGCAAGTAATAGTTATTTCTATTTGATCAAAGTGAAGATTCTGAGTTATTGACACAGCCTTCTCTCATCAGCCCTACATCAGACGGTGCTGGAGCAGCAGTCTTGGCCAGCGAGGCCTTCGTCAGGAAACACCATCTGGAGAACCAGGCAGTGGAGATCGTGGCCCAAGAGATGGTGACTGACCTCGCCTCCACGTTTGAAGAAAACAGCTGCATTAAGATGGTGAGAAACTGCCATTATCAAAGTGTGTCTCATGACAACACACTGAATGGCATGTTAGGCTGATCGTCGTCCACAATCCAGGCACTTCATGAGAGTAACCTCCTCCAGCAACAAAGCTCTATTATAACAGACGAGAGATTGTAAGTGTTTTCTGCCCCGGCTAATGGAGCTTCAAGGGGTGTAAGTATCTTGTTTTGGAAAAAGGTCTTTTAGTTGTTTTTTTTTATAGTTTCTTGATTTCGCAGAAAGTATTTTGAGAGTGGTGAGGACGGTTACAGTATTGAGTTTTAAAAAGGTTTTCAAAAAGAAATGCAGTATAATTTAAATGATACCAACTTCTTTCAGTATTTACATTTACATTTTTTACTAAAAGGTTACATTGCTAAGGGCATCATTTCTAGCCATAAAGACTGCTGATAAAAAACAACAAAGAAGAGCGGCAGTGGGGGTTAAAGGAAGCATTTCCAAACTTTACAAAGACCTGTCATACACTTTTCTATAAATGTTGCATAAATATAAGATCAGTTGTCTTGATGCACAGCCGGGGTTAGCGGTCAAGTCTTGTCTCATCACAAAGTTATCAGCTGTAGTTTTACCCCTCCTGACAGCCTCAAGAGTTTATGATGTTTTGGGACCTGGAAGATAACTTCACTGTGATCATTTTGTTTCCTTAAATGATTTCCTAAACATGCTTCTTTTTGGGGGGTTTTTCTGTTCAGGTGGGATATGACATGTCTCGGTTGGCTGCCAAAAAGTGTTACGAAGCTGCAGGTCTGAAGCCCAGTGACGTCGATGTGGTCGAGCTGCACGACTGCTTCTCAGCCAATGAGCTCATCACGTATGAGGCTCTGGGGCTGTGTCCAGAGGGTAAGACTGCAGCTCTTAAAAGCTCTTAGAGCAGGAAGTTTTCAATGTCCTTCTTCCACCTGAATTGAAGTTTCTACTTTCAGAAGACATAAAAATGGGCCATGGTTAGGAATGTCCTTCTGTCAAAAAAAAGTTTTTCCCCCCTATCGATATAAGTTATTTAATATTAAGTGTCTGCTGATCTTCAAATTCAGTGTTTTTCCTACACAGACCCAGGTATGCTGAGCTGAGTTAATGTTGTGTGTCAATATTGTGTAAAGCAGCCTCCAATTTCAGTCTGCACTTTGTCTCACTGCTGAACCAGTATGAAATCACCAAATACACTACAATTTGAATATGATTTGTTCATTCTCAGAAACGTTTCCTGTAGTTCCCTGCCTCTTGCCTCCTGTTTTGGGGTTATGAGGGTATTTGGCTGTGAGGCTAAATACAGAACATGGCACTCTCTCAAGATCCGTTCTTGTGGGAGACACAATAACGGGATGAGAGAGCAAACTGAATAAAACCTGTTGCCTGCCTAGTGTCACACTGAGGGATGGCAGCACTGTGAAGTGTCTGTTTAAGGCCTGATTTCCACAAAATCAGCTCAGCTCATTTAGTTTGATCAGCTTTATTGACATACCAAACAAGTGATCACAGAGAGAGTTGGAGCCAACAGAAAGTTGGCTTTCTAAATGTTGCTGCTGCACAGAGGTACCCAACTATATCTGGGAGGACTGACGGCTACATTGGTGAACAGTTCTCCCCTCTGACGCTATAATGTAAGAGTGACTTTTACTAATATATCCACTTTTGAATTTTGAAAAGCTTCACTGTCTGAAATGAAAAATACTGACTTGTATGACATATGAGTGACTGAAACTACAAGCGCACTTTGATACTTTCACACTTACCAAGTCATGCCTTTGACTGCAGAGATGTGTCCAGTGCAATGTTTCAATGTCTCAGGGAGAACACGTTGTCTCAGTTAGTGTCGTGGGAATTTTAGGAACAGAAGACTGGCAACAAGGGAGCAGTTCTTGTTGTTTTATTCACGTCTGCAGACGGACGGCCCCGACAGCAACTCAATTGCTCCTGCCCGGCTGACCGTACAGCATCTCAGTGTGGTCTGCTTTTATACAGTATGGACAGCAAAGAATGGGAACACTTGTAAGACATACGTCACTCTCTTTGACAGTCATCACCTTGTAGGGAACAAAGCCACAATAAATGGACTATGGACTGTTGAAAATACATCACTGAGAACACGTAGAGAAGGCTATGGTCCTTTGCTAGGGTCAAAGGGCACCACAGCAAATACCTGTGACCTAAAAGAAACTCTTCAGGGTGTGGAAGGGATGTGTTGTATTTTCCCACTACAGTTAGTTAACATCCATCAGCTCATAGTAGCATCATTTCATGAGTGGGGTCTAGAGATATACAAACTTTTTAGTGTTGCATTTTACATAATGACATACACCAGACAAGCTTTGTCATGTTATTAGTGTTTCTTATTTATATATTCTTATTTGTAGGATAAGTGTATTATTTGATTCCCTTTCTTACAACTTCCTTATCAAATAGATATATACAAATGAAATGTTTTGAAATTGTGTTACTTTAATCTTTTTTTCTCTTTTATGTCTTCACTTGTGATTGTTTTAATTTATCTTCTTAAATTATAAATGACACTTTTTTACATATAAAATGTGCCACTGCATATAAACAAATGTGTGTTTGTTCATATCCTTATAGTGATTAGTTAATACCGTGCATGTACTGACGACATTATACTGGAAATTTCACTCTGTACTGTTTTGTGGTCTTCTTGTGTGTTTTACAACCTCTGCAGGTAAAGCTGGAGAGCTGATTGACAGAGGGGACAACACATATGGAGGCAAGTTTGTGGTCAACCCCAGTGGTGGCCTCATCTCTAAAGGACATCCTCTGGGCGCCACAGGTATGCCGAGCCTCTGCTTAATGAAAACCACTTCTCATATACTTTACAAAGTACACTATACATACTCCCGTCTGGCAGGGAGTGAAAATGCCAGATCAGGGTCCAAATGAATTTGCAGCTAATGTTTATTTTTAGCTTGTTTGGAGCAGCAGATGACTTGCGGCACAGCACAAAGGTTTATTGTGATGGACACGCTGATGTATATCTTCAAACTTTTTTCAAACAATTTCCACAGTGGCCACCAGGTGGCATGTGTCTCATGGTGATGGCCACCTGGATTGTAACATAAGAGTGATCCGAAGCCTGCATGTGGGAGGGCAGCCTGTAATCTCTCCACATATTAGACTGTTGAGGGATGAGACTGAGCAAACAGTGCAGCTGACTCACCCAGACTTCATCATCCTCCTGACAGATCCAGTATTTTCATTTTTCATATTCTTAAAGACATAATGACAGCTGATTAGGTTCCTGTGCGCTCAATCATACACACACACACACACACACACTGACAGGGGATAACAAGGTGTAATGGTGCAGTATTTTCCCTTTTGATACAGACCATTAGATTTGCCACAGTCTGATTTTTCTTTTTCTTTGATTTATCGTCTTTCTCTCTATCCATACCTCACAATCTTAACCCTCACTCCCTCTGCCTCATTATTTTTGCAGTTACTTTCCCCATCCATGTCGCCAATACTCCTTCTTTTTCCTGGGTCAGTCTCCAAGCATGCGAGTGCTCCAGACAGCTAAGCTCTGTCTGATCCATGGTGTTGCTCCGAATCTTGATTGTAAAGCTCTGACCTCTTCCCTCTGGAACGCTGCAAGCAGAGATACTGACAGCTAATTGACTGATTGAGTGATTTTTACGTGTTGATATGACATCCAGGGACCTTGAACCCTCACCGATGTGAACCTCGATGCATGTGTCGAATTGACACATGCCTTTCCTCTTCAGAATCGATCATCATTGGTTAATGAAAAATGTGTGTCACTCGTTCCTTTTCGTTTTGTGTCAGTTATATATCTGAGGTGACATCCAGAGGCTGTTTATTTTGGTAAATAGCCTGGTGGACCCTACAGTAAAATTTCCAATTGGCATTTAGACAAAATTGCGCTCACACAAACAAGTCCCCATGGAGAAGATTAGGGGAGTGCTGCTGAATGTGAGCGACGCACCATGAAGAGGTCTCTGCCCTTAAGTCCTTTAGCTTATTGGGATAATGGAGAAATGCAAAAGCTCATTAAGCAGATGGGATGAAATACTTAGCTATAACGCTAGTGCAGGAGCTGTCCCTGTTGAGATTAGGGAGTGAGTTGTCAGATTAGGAGTCAACTTGTCACCCCTCTCAGTAAGGACATTGTGTTTAACACTTGCAGATGCATAATGCATCGTACGTCATGTGGATGTTTTTCTGAGTCTAAAATCAGTCTATCTTTTAAAACATAATGAGGCTCAGAAAGTAGTTCACTGTACCTCACTTCAGTTTGTGTGTGATGACACATTTTTCAGCTTCATCAGCCATAAATTACATTGCCATGTCCTCACACCCCCCTACACCACACCCCCCTGTATGAGTCACCCTCACCCTCTTTCCCTTCTCCCCCTGCTTGTGCTCTCTCAGGTCTGGCCCAGTGTGCAGAGCTGTGCTGGCAGCTGCGAGGGCAGGCCGGCAGGAGGCAGGTCCCAGGGGCAAAAGTGGCCTTGCAGCACAACATTGGCTTAGGAGGAGCTGTGGTTGTCGCTCTCTACAAGATGGGATTCCCACAGGAAGCCAGGTGTGGAAGAAGTTACCAGCAATTAGTTATTAGTTCAGTTAGAGAGATCGTAGGAGATCTGTTTCTATATCATGTAATTATTATATGTCTATTATTATCAGTCTGTCTGTCAGTATGTCCTCTGTGCTGAAGAGAGAGTTTTTTAGTCACGTAAATCAGACGTGAAAAAAACCAAAATGCTTTGCCTAATTTTTCCAGTTTGTGCTCAATTCTAAGAAACATTTTCTCTCCTCTTCTGTATTAATACCCACATTGTTATGTGTTCTATGCTGACACACTGTGTCTTCCACTATTACAGTCACAGTTCTTGCTGCTGTAGATGCAGTACATTGCTTGCTATTGTGCAACATAATATCTAGATTGAAGTACTTAATGCAGCCTCCAATGTTACTGAATCAATGTGAAACTTCAGATAGCTAAAAGTTCTTTTTTTCACACAGTGTGTGCTTTGTATCTAGCAGTTGTTTTTTTTTTGCTTCCCACAGGCCTCACGTAGGTGCAGTTTCCACCAGCTCAGGCAGCGGTCTGGAGGGGTTTAAAGCTTACCCTGTCTTCAAAGAGATCGAAAATCATCTACATGAGGTAAAACAGCACACTGTCACTCACACAAGTCCCCTTCACACCTTCATCTAGATATTCTGTGTTTGATTTTATGGAATCAGTATGTTTGCCTCCCATTAAAAGCGTCCATATCTTAGGTTTCCTTGGTTCCCTGTCAGTCTACTGATCGTTCCATGTTTCGCAAATGTAACCATAAGTCTATCTGCTTTCTTTTTTACATTGCTCACTGCCAATGTACAGCCCTAATCCACAAAAGCAACATACACTGTTGTACCGACTAAACTGTTCATGAGCTGGACCATAAAATGCAGCACTGCAGGTTCAAGGCCATGTAGCATACACAGTTTTCATCTTACCATTCATAGCTACCATGGACTCACATTTCTGTTATTTTATAAAGGTGTAGTGTGTACTGTTGCAATAAAACAACAACAACAATGGTGTGGAAATGCAATGATTGACAACTCTAAATCAAAAACACTGAAAACGCATGTTAGTTCTATGTAACCCAAACTCTGTTAGAATATATTCATTTGTGTTTGAATGCCTGTAGTTTAAGGCACCTATTTATTTTTATTGGCATAGACCACCTCAAAACCATTTGAGGCTGTGATTTATCATTGATAAATGTGATGGTGGCTGGCGTCTCGGTGTGTGCAGAGGAGAGACACTTCACAGTAATAATGTGTGGGAGTGGTCCATAGGGCTGGTGAAATGCCTGGAAGACTCAGGAGGCTGATTCACACATATGTGGAGTATATATTCTTATTGATTTGAATTCTGCTCGCTCCTGCATGTGCGCTACCACTCTCTCTACATGTGCCAATGTAACGTTAAACCACAAATTTGCCGCTCACTGGTGGATTATTAGAACAACTGCAGGAAACTTACATTTGATTGGTGGTTGCAAGCGTTTCCCACTTCTCACAAGCAGACACGGTTTGGCGACTCTCTGTTAGTCCCCGGTCCAAAATTGTTTGGGTTGTTTGGAGATGTTCTTTTTGGGTGATTGTGAGAATATTTTATAAATGGCTTTTGTGTGTTTATGGTAAGATAATGGTCTGGTATACAGAAATTCCAGCATGCAATATTGCAGAGAATCTCTAGAAGGCATGTTCAGAAAGTCTAGAGGGGATATTTTCTAAGACTGTAAACATTAAACTGCATTGCATCGTATATGAAGTAGCCGTTACATGCAATCAAATCTTAGCTTTAACCTGACAGATCCAGCCTTAATTACAAACCATATAACTTTGATTTAAATTATTCAAGTCGGACTTTTCACACAACAGTGGTTAGTGTTTAACTTGAAATGTGCGGGCAATTACTGCCCACGACAATTATATGACAAGGATTGGTTCATGGAACTTAAAAGCCTTCTCGACTCCCTGCAGGAAGGAGAGCAGCTTGTCAAGAAGATTGGTGGAGTGTTTGCCTTTAAAGTGAAGGATGGACCAGACGGGAAAGAGGCGACTTGGGTCGTGGATGTGAAAAATGGCAATGGTTCTGTCACCAATGACCCAGGTATGTAACGGAGGAGTTTAACTCTCCTCAAGTTAAGGCCAAATGATATTTATTTGGTATTTTTGTGGCAGCTGTGTGATTTTGAACGACATTTTTTTAAATGTAATTATCATCCTGGACCTTATTATCCTACGTTTTTTGATGACCATTCCCACTAAAATCTGTCAATATGATTTTGTTTTTGCATATCGTTTGTGAGACATCTGCTGGATGTGTAAATAAGCAACTGTTTGCTAACATGTTCACCATATCAACTTAAAAGGGGATGATATGTCAATGTTCACAACTTGTTTATTTAGAGTTAGCAGGTTTAACAATAGAGTCATTTGTTTAATTGCATCATTGGAGGGGAAATACCATATTTCACCACTTTTATTTGTTCTTTATTTTCATGTCCTTTTATGGGCATTTTTGCATTTAATTGAAATAACAAAAAAAAAAGGAATTAAATATCCACTGGGAGCATGAGTTGAGCATCTCATAGAGGGTTAGGCTACAGACTGGAAAAAATGATACACCTGACATGTAAAGCGCTGAGCTGGATTTATGTTTATGTTCAGTCAGTATGTACGCTCCATAACTCTGCAGTTAATACTGACTTTTAAAGCTTGTATTGTGCACTGTTTGTTGTGTCAAAGAGGCATTACACATATTTATGTAGGATTGAAGGACTGTGAGGATTGCTCAGGACAATAGGCAATTCTCGTGCAATTCTCGACACACATGCATAGTTTCTACAGAAAAAACAACAAACATTTTCATCTAATTTCACTATTTGATGCCTCAAGCATATTGATACCTCATCATTGTGCCCGAGGCAGAAATCATGCCAGGCAGGGCCATTATAGTCAGAATATAGAGAGCATGAGTCAGAAAGCTTTCTGAACTTTTGCTTCAGTGAAAGAAACTGCATTTGACTTGTGTGATTATACATATTATCGATGCACCTTTGTACACTAATGGAAAGGTGCATAAAAACGCCAAGTGCACTGTGGAGTGCTTTCTGTTTAGAGCATTCTAACAATAGTGACGTGCCTCGTGTGTGTTGTTTTCTCCAATATGTAACATTATAGATGTAACATGGGCAGGTACATGCTAATGCATTTGATATACTGTGGTAGTAAGCCATAAAGTTGCTCTTTATTTGTCTTTCTTTTAGGTAAAAAGGCAGACTGCACTTTATCCATGAGTGATGAGGATCTTCTGAATCTGATGACTGGAAAGTTGAATGCACAAACGGTGTGTAATTATGTATTATCCACAAACTTTGTTTTTCTGTTTTACACATGTACAAAATGTAACAGTTGGATGTAGAAAAGGAGTTCTTATATTTACTGTAAAAATAACATCAAAATTTACAAACAATTTTGATTTTAAGTTAAAGGTCGACTTCATTTCTTTTTCCTCTTAACTCCTCCCTCCTCAGGCGTTCTTCAAAGGGAAGCTGAAGATCACTGGGAACATGGGCATGGCTATGAAGCTGCAGAACCTCCAGGTTTCACCAGGCAAGGCCAAGCTGTGAGACCCTGAGCTAGCCTTTTGTCCTCAGAGCAACACAAACTTTGCTGAAAAACTTAATGCCCCCTATTGAATTTTGCTAATCAACAAGCTCATTGACTACTTTGATAGTGCGGTTGATCTTGAGATACAGTCCATAAAGTTTCAATTCCAGCTGCGACTCAATCAGAGCACACTGCATAGTACATACAGACGTGTTAATATCCATCATCTTGAAGTCAGATTTAAACTCTGAAACATGCAGTGAGTCTTTAGGCGCTGCTTGCTTATATGCAACATCAGTGCAAATTTCAAACGTGTTGCTCCTCCGTGTTTGATTAATCATGTAGTCAAAACACTCAGTGTGCCTCTAATTTCTGTCTGTGAAATGTAATCTTGTGGTTTAAAGCCATTTTTGGCCTCAACCATTTTGATAGATCACTTTGTATAGAAAATACGTCTGTAAATGATAGCAATTGTCAGATTTTTTAAAAATAAATCCTTCGTTGACAACTTCTGAAGTTTTTTCTTCCCTTAAAGGCAGTGGTCAATAATTATTTACCATCTGCTGTATTATCAACATGTTGTAGTTCACAGGTGGTTTTGATGTCTAGATGAGTTTAATTTTACATAAACCTTTTACTGCGTGAGCCCTTAAATGCTGCGTTTTTTTGAATAGTATTTTCTTTCAGCAAACAAACAACAAGCTCAGCACAGCAGGGAGTGGGGAGTGACAACGCAGACTCAAAGCCTACAGGTGGATGCTGGGGTGGAGGTGGGGGTTTTGAAATGCTACCTGAACAGCAACAGAAGCAGCAAATGGCAGCACACAGTAGCTTTCAGGTGAGCAGCAAAAGGGTGCGTTGGATAAATGTTGCAGTGAGAAGAGTATGTAATGTGAATGTGGTGGTGGACTCAAATTGACTGCCTGAAGCTTCACTTCATTCATGGCCTTTTAAAGTATTGCACTAAAACCAATCTTGTTCCTAATCATTTTTAAAATAGGCATGTCTAGTAATTGGTTACATAGCTGGGGGAACCACAAGAAGATCATGCAAAAAAAAACAAAAACTGAGAGCATACAGCTCTGAAGATACTGAGTGAAGGAAAAGCTATTTCTTGCTCAAATATAAGGACAGAATCCCTGCTGCACACTCTCCAATATGGACTTGCAGATTGATTCCCACTTATATTTGTCTTGTGCGTGCTCAGTAGCTTTACTTTTTGTTGGTATTATAAACTTCCAAAAATTAGGCATTTAAAAAAAAATGTACCAGTGAGCCTATGCAAAGAGCTCTGCCCAATACATTGTCTTAACAGTGCCAGTAGAAGATTTAGGTTGAAACAAAACAAGACAATTTTTTTTTTTTTTTTACACAACGCTGTTTTCTGTATGTGTGAGGGATGTTTCAAGGTTTCAAGGTATACTTTAGTTTGAATCCTATACATAAATCAAAATTAAAAGAAAATACTTGTGCACATAAAAAATGGTATTGCATTGCCTCACCCATATACCCATACAACTACAGCACAGTGCTAGTTTTCACTGGTTAGAATTCAAACAAAGGGTCTTCAGTTGCTACTGTCATTGTTTTTTTCAGCCTTTGTGCCCTACTCCATTTTCCCTCCATTAGTCTATTTATTTGAGAGTTGATCCAGACCTCTCCCTGTTGGCCTCCCCCCCTCTGCCCACCACTGTGCACCTTCTGCCAGATCCAGCCTGCCTTCCTAATTGCTCCTTTCCGGCGAACTCCCTAAAGCCCACCCCCCCATCCTGTCCCTTTGCCAGGTGGCCGGCTGGCCAAATGGTGATATTCAGATGCTGCCCAAGCAGCCTGGCTGACCTGTCTCACTGACCATTAGCAGTGGGCTAATGGGTCTTTAGGAGATATAGTGTAACAAGTGCACATGCAGGGGGTGGGATGAGGTGAGGCGGAGTGGTGTTAGCTGAGGATTTTCAGGCTTGGTTCACCTCAAGTCAACTTAAGAAGCTCAGCCTGCGCTCGAATAAATAACCGTGGCTCAAAGCTTTCCTAGAGAGGAAAAGAAAAGCATATGTTGGACATACTGCATTTGAATGAGACCAATTGATTGTGCAAAGGTCTGGTCTTTGACATTTGTTCAGTGGATCGAACACCTGCATACAGCGTAAAAAGCAACAGCAGCAGCTGTAAATGTGACGGTTGGACGTGACTGACTCGATGTGGAGTGGACTCTGACATGTTCAGAGATATATTAAGTATAAGTCAGCATACAGAGCTGGACTGTGTCTAACCGCTGAAAAGACCGGGGACATTTAGTTCAATGTTCTGTCTTCTGACTATGGGACAGAGATACTACTTACACACAACCATAGAGAAGTTAATTCCAATGTATTTCCTGAGTCTTAAGAGTTTAATTATCGCTACAGCCTTTAACAACGATTGAATTCCCTCCCAACTCAACACCGTCTAATTGCAGTGGCAGAGCTTTTGTCAGACATCTGCACAGAAAATGTCCATAATCCTTTGAAGCGAGACTGGAATGTTTCCTGTGGCTGCAATAACAAGATAATAGCTCAGTGAATTTCCAATAATTTCTCAAGATTCTCCTGAGATTGTTTTAAAGACATCATCATTGGACCTGACTGAGAGAGCGAGTGCGGTGACACGCAGCAAAAACAAAACAAAACATGTCTTTGGGTGAGATTTGGTGTGTTTACTTCTTGTTTTACTTAATTAGAATTGGTAGAGGGAGCGAACTTAAGTCCCACCCCTTGTTGTTTCGACAGGATGTATCTAGACCTCACCTAGAACATTCTGACTTACTTGTACTCTATTTTCTATAAAATATAAAATATTTGAAAATATTATGACGTTTGAGTGCCCACCCTATGTTTGTTTATGAGAGTGATGCAGGGTGTTGTGGAACAAGAGCATGTCTGTACTGTCCAGACCAGAAAAACCCAAAACCATACAAACAAATAAACAAAAAACAAACAAACCCACTGCTGTCATCTTTTCACTCTCAACTTGAACATCATACCTGGAGGAGCTGTCAGACATGATTTATGTGCCTCCGACGGATATATGTAAAGCTTTGTTTAATCTTCTTCTCTTTTCTCCTCCTTTCAATCTGTCATTCGGTTGTCAATTACACACAATTCCTGTAATTTGTTATCCACAGCCGCCTTGGTAATGGTGTTTCTCTGACATTTATAACCCAGTCTTGCTTAAAGGCTGCTCTTGTTTCTCCTGCTCCGAGCTTTTGCTTTAAATCAGCAGAGCAACCAGTGACACTGTATAGCACACCTAAAGACATATATATATATGTATATATATATAAATAAATCTTATTGCAAATTATAACATAACAAAATGTAAATTATATGAGAAGTGCAAAATAAATAATAATAAAATACCTAAAAGTATCTTGAATAGGAAATTGGTAGAGTTACATTAGGTTCTTTGGTCAGACAAGACAATAAGACATTTCATTCTACATATTTACACCCTTAAAAGGGAAAAGAGTGCAACATAAATAGAAACATTTCATGAATATAGTTTTTTTGTGGTTTTAGATTTTCGGTGTCCTAATTCCTTGAAATCATTTATTGACATGGTCATCTTTAGAGTGGACCTAAGAGCGATAGTGCACGTCAATATGGAGATTTTACCCGAGTCAAATTTTAATAAGCTCCCACGTGCACTTGGCTTGGATTGCACTTGGACTCTTTTTAAATGGCTTCTCTTTAGCTTTAGCTTTAGCTTTAGTTTACACTTGGATTTATTCATGTATAATAGGACATTTGCTCCTTTGGTCATAAGTAAACAGCTGCTTTTTCTGTACTGAATGCCTTTAAGATAGAAGACGCAGATTGTCAGATTTCTAAATAAAGCGTTAAATACTTTGTAGTTTTCAGTGCTTTAATATACTATACTTGAACCTTTATTGCTCCAGCATGTCTTGTAACTTAAACCTCATTTTCCAAAACCAATAAAAACAAATAACTCCAACAGTATACTATTTGTACATTTGTGATATATTTTTCATTTCTTGCTGTTTTCCTTTTTACAGAGTTGGTACATTTTTATAAATTTTGGACTACAGTGAAATGTTTCTTTTTAATAAATACAGAATGGCAGCTCTTGAAACATACTGACATGGTAGTAAAATCTACATTTTTTTAACTTTTGAAATACACACATGTACAGCATATATCACATACATATGGACAGAGTTCAGAGTGTGACCTGTGATTGTCGACTTGTGTTCTTTTGCTGTTTTGGCGCACTGGGCCCGCATGCTTCTCCTTTGGTTGTTTAAGGCAAAGAGGAAATACAATGGGGTGCAAAGACAACTTAACATGACTTCAACACAAGGGCAAACACTCGTCTTCGTTTTCAATGTGACTTTCATGATCTTTTCGCCTTGATTCTAGCAATGACCGTACAGGCAGATGCAGAGTACCCACTTAGACCCAGGACAACAAAGCAGAGAAGAGAAGTGTAGGGAAAGATGTTGCTGAGAAAATTTGGGAAACCGTAAAATAATCCCTTCTTTTTTTTTTTTACCCCAACATCGGAGACATTGTCAACCAAACTATTGCATATGTGTGTTAAAATGAAGGTTTGTTGCTCAGTTATCTTGTGTTGTCCCACTGTCTTTGTGTTGTGCGCGGTATTGAGTCAGTGAATCTATTGGAAAAATGCTCCAAACAGGCAACATCTTGCCTGAGTTTCATTAAAGAGAACAGAATGACACACAAAAAAAATTATACAAAAACCCCAACCAATATCATGCTAAAAATATACCAAACCAGATCATAATGAAAAAAAGAGATATGAGTGGATGTTTTTGTGTTTTTTCCCCACAGTGATTGTGTTCTCCATTTCTGCGCCTTTGAGATGAGCTGACTCACAGATCTGGGAGGATGTTAGTGAAACAGCAGGCTCCAGTTTGAAATGTCTGTCAGCACACTGTGACTGCTGGTACCAAATAATACATCTCTGATAAATATGTACACACACAAACATACACAAATGTGGGTCATTATTTAGGTTATGTAGAAAAAAGAAAAAAAAATCATCTTTTTTTTTTTCCAGGGTCGTCTGCATTCATCCACTCTGGGCCGCTCTTTCTCCATCTTGGAGGGGAAAAGCGCATGGACTTAGTCACCTCAATCTTTAATTTGTCTTCCTCTCCTGCTGGCCCTGCAGCTGAGGACGAAAACAGTGGCTGTTGGCAGGGCAGATGGTTTTATACATTAGTCTCCAGCCCGTTCATATCAACGGAACAGTGGTCCTTGTCTCTGTGCTCTCTCTTGTGGTGAGAGGAGTGAGCGTGCTTCTTCTTCTCTATCGGCCGGATCCCTTCCTCCAGCTGGATCAGGCGAGCCACGTCCGGGGAGACGTGGTCCTGCTTGCTGCCTGGCGGAGGCGGCTGGTAGCAGCCGTTCTTCTGGTTCTGGTAGGTCATCATCTGCTGGATGCTTATCATGGGCTTAGTCTCACAGATCAGAGGCACCTGGTGGAAGCAATGATCATGGAGGAGATTATTATTTCACGTTTATTGTGCCAGCAAACTGGCTTGATTGTTAATTGCAAATATATATATTTCATACAAAAAGCTTGTATCCAAGGTTGGGTAGTGACATGTTTTGCTTTTGTGGAAAAGTTAATGCAGAGTTATAGACAGCTGTCACATTGAAGCTGAAATGAAATCCTTTACAGCGGTTTCACGAGGAGTTACGTTCTGGAACTTTATGCTAAACTAAGCTAATCAACTCCTGGCTCTTGCTCCATAGTTAATGCAAACACAGAGAGCGGTCTTCTCATCTAACTCCCAGTAAGAAAGCGAATAAGCATATTTCCCAAAATGTTGAACTATTCCTTTAAATCTGCTGTACAGCCTGAATGACCTTAAAATGACCTTCTCCATACAAAGAATGACTGCATTATAAGCACTCTAAAACACACTTCAAGACCACCTTAAGAAGACAATGAACGGCTGCTTTGCAACCTCAGAATTCATTCATTTGGTCTTGCATGCTCTCACCTGCTCCCCCTCTTTGACAAAATCTTTTCTGCAGATATGAGCCATAATGCCTGTGGCAAGGGCATCACCCATCACATTGACCATGGTCCGGAATCGATCCCTAAATGATAAAATCAAAAGTCATCCACAGTGTTAATGACGCTTGGGGAAAATAAGGTATCATTCATAATCTAAAAAACATTCAGTCCTTCGAGCGTGGAGATGGCAGCCATTTGGTTCACTGAGACGTTCAGGTCTATGCAACGTGGAGGCTTATAATGTTTGAAATATATCATGGTACCTGTGTGCTGCAGTATGTTTTGTTGTTGGCTTTGACTGTGTTCAGCTATTCATGATGGAAAGATGAACCCTTACTCACAAAGCCCAATCAACAGCAATGATGAGAGTGATGTCATCGGTGGGCAGGCCCACAGAGGTCAGCACGATCACCATGGTTACGAGCCCAGCCTGTGGGATTCCAGCTGCACCGATACTGGCAGCGGTGGCCGTGATGCTGAGAGAACAGACAGAGGAGCAGAGGACATTTATTTTTATAACGTATGGGAACAAGTCTTCATCACAGGTGTACGTGATCTTCCTTAACTGAAGGGAAGTGAAGATTAGTTTGTGAGAGGCAGGAGCGCATGAGTAACATAATACAATGTATGGAGACAGCGGTGGAAAGTAACTAAGCACTAAGTACTCAAGTTGCTGTGCATAAGTACAATGTTAAGGTACTCACACTTTTTACTCCTCTACATTTATTTGACAGCTACAGCTATTTTGCACATTACTATCTGAAACACAGAACACGTGATCAGCTTACAACAGGGCTTTCCAACCATTTTTCCGCTGCGGTCTGTTTTTCAATTGACAATTTTGTGCCCTTGTGACACAGACGGGTCGCGTTCTCACACAGATGTCATGTATTGCTGAATGCTGAAAGGTGACGATGACGGACTGGTTACCTTGACACTGGTGACCTAGTTTAGTTCACAATAAGTAGCCTATCATTTTGTCGTGGGCGTGATTACTGTTTACCAGCCTGTCAAGCTTCCCATTACAACATGGCACATTTGCATTTTACACTGAAAACTTCACACAGAAATAAACTAAGCAGGTTCCTCATTTCTAGCCAATTACTGTGAATTTTCTGTAGCCCCCATAAAGTAATACAGTTAGCTAACAACATGCCCCTTGCCTTTTTTATTGGGAAAATCACATTTCCTGGTGGCCCTTTAAACTAATGTTCCAAGGCCTGGTACCAGTCCACAGTCCTGGGGTTGGGATGATGGTATGAGAGGACCCAACACCACATAAAGTAGTTAAAATTGGCTGCACCTCAACCAGCTACAACATTAAAAATGCTAATCCAACAATATAATACATAGCATCTAATGATCCACTCTGAAAGGAGCATGATGCATACTTTATGCTTTATATTCATACTTGTACTTACTACGAACATTTTGACGATGATACCTGTATGTGTTTTCAATACATTGTAGAATTGCAACTTTTCATTCAGTAAAGTATTTGTAATACTTCTTCCACCTCTGTGTAGGGAGATGTAGGGAGAGTGACTGAGACCTTGGACCTCTGAGCACAAACTGACAAACTGTCAGGGCTTGGGGGGGTCGGGGTTGGGTTAGCATGCAGATGGAACAGCTACATGGTCGGCAGCCAAACGGCACGGGAACAGGATGCAGAGAGAGGGAAAAATTATTATAATTCTGGCGTGACAAGGGAGATGAGTAATACAGGTCATATGGGTTTTACCGCCAAGGGATTATGAGGGAATGGGCACAGACTGCAGCCATGAGGAGAGGTCTGCTTAATGTTATTACAGTAGGACATGTCATGAAATTAGAGGAGGGACAGGCCATTTTCCTAGACCTGGGTGGGCCACAGGTAATGCGGTTGAAAGTTATAGGCTGGTGGTGTTGGTGGGAGGGGGACTGTTGGTGTTGTGTTTGTCTGTCTGTCTGTCTGTCTGTCTGTGTCCCCGGGGCTTCCAGACTGATTTAGCAGAAATCAGATCAGACTAAGAAGCTCATATGAGGCGTAATCTGTGTGACATTTACATATATGTGTATCTAGTAAATCCCATAATATTTTTTATTAATTCAGAATTAAACTAAATGTGTGACGTTAGATTAAATCACATGTTGCACTCAAAACACCACAAGTATGCCTGCCTCATTTTTTTTTGACCCAGATGAAATTTGCTTAAATTGTCAGACTTTGGGAGGCTTTTTCCTCAATTGCAAAATTCCTGTTTTTACAGGCTGAAAAAATACTCCCTGTGATGAGTAAACTGAACTTGATCTGCAAAATCCACATCAAGGTGCCACTTTAAGCCCTGTGCTTTTTTTTTTTTTCTTTTTACCACTAAATTAATTTATGTCATCAAACAAATTCAATAAAATTGTGGAAACTGCAGGATTTCATCTGAGTGTGCTAATCTCTTTCCTTTCTTTGACCTCCCTCCCTCGCTGACATTTATTATAGTTCATGAAAGTTTCCATCGAAAGTCAGTAAACTTAAATTTGGCCATCCTTACCTGATCGTGATGATCTGTCCAAAGTCGAGCTCATAATTATTCACTTGGGCTATGAAGATGGCTGCCACCGCCTCGTAGAGTGCGGTGCCGTCCATGTTGATGGTGGCCCCCACAGGCAGCACGAAGCGGATGATGCGTCTGTCGATGTGGTTGTTCTCAAGGAGGCACTTGAAGGTGATAGGCAGAGTGGCAGAGCTGCAGCAGCAAGATAAATGATTACAGATAATTAGTGCAGTGTCATCAATTGTGTGATACCACAAAATGCCTCTTACAGGAGCTGCAGTTGTGTGTTATGTATTACTAGGTGTGTTGTCAATCACACAACAAGGCAAAGGCTTTTGTTGTATTATTCCAATTGGTAATTTTCTCTCATTTTTGCCACCACGACACAGTTGTGAAACACCCACAGTGCCTCAAATGTGTGTATTCATTTGTCAATGTATTTATTTACTGGATCGATTTCATTGTGAAACTAGAGACCTTCTTGCGATGGGATCACACCAGCCACCCACCAACATGTTGACGTTCCAACCCATGATTACTCAGTAGTCATTACTACATTATCACACTCAGTACTCATGGGTTGGACCACTAACAGTAAGAACGACTATTAACCATGATCTGCAACTTAAAACCAATGTGGGCCAGGGGATACTTCCTACCCCCCTACCTCTGGCACCCTTGCTCAGACCACACCCATCTTCGAACTTGTTTCGTGACTGCATCTTGCAACGGTTGTGACGCTAATTTCTGTCCACCAAACACCCAGCAAAGTACTCAGAACTGCTTCTGTGGTAGTTCTCACTACAGTAGGTGTCTCCAAGATCACATTCTGCCATGTTGACACACACAGACTCGCAAGGTTTCTCATTAGCAGGAGAGCATTTGAAGAGGATGTGTCAGGAAGGTGAAGACTAATGCTAAACACACTTATTGTAAACACTCACTCACTAGTAATTCTGTTCACTTCTTTGAAAGGCTGTAACGTGTAGTGAAAAAGGCTAAAATGGTCACATGCATCCACTTCATTCAAGGTGAATTCCATTGTTCACACTATTTGCATTAATAACACAGCCTAAAGGCATATCTACTCTGACCTCTGCACTCTCTTACTTGCTAGTTATTTTTGGTTAACCATAAATTGAAGCTTATTATTATTTTAGTTGTTCTGGTAATCATCATGATGGAAACATTTAATATATACAAATAATTACATTTTCTGAAAAGCTTACATGTATGTGTTTCCTGAGAGCCCCTATAAGAGCCTCAGGTAACCTCGTATAATATTTTTATCTTATACGGGGAAATATCAAAATTTAGCAAACTTGATTAAGTGGGTTTATTCTCCACTACATGTTTGGTTCTGAAGAAATCCCCACATTTATAAATGAATATAAATGAATATAAATCCTATGCAGTGTTTAATTGTGAAGAGTCAGATCTTCCACGTTTACCTGGAGGAGGTGGCCAAGGAGATGAGCAGGGCCTGTAGAATGCCTCTGATGTAAACGATGGGGCTCTTCTTAGTGATGAAGAAGTACATGGCTGGGAGGATGAATAGGCCGTGCAGCACCAAGCCCATTACCACCGTAATGGCGTAAAAACCAAGCTTCTTCCCCATGGCTGAAGGGTCATCCATCTCCAAGATCTTACCGGCAACTAGAAACACGATCCCAAAGGGGAAATACCTGGGAAAGAAGGAAGGAAGGAAGATAGAGAGAGTGCATGTTTATAAAAACAATAAATTACATCGGCTTTTATTTAGAATGAGGGTATTTCTCATCATGTTGTCAAGTTTTAACAATCATGGTGCATTTATTGTTCAACAAGACTTCTACTACAGCCATGCTAGTGGTTCTGTGAGGCTGTACTGTGGCACAGCGGTGCTTTGACCTAACATGCTCACACTGACAAAGCTAGCAGGTAGCAGGTATCTAGCAGGCATGTTTTCCGTGTTCACCATCTAAGTTTAGCATGCAAACATTTGCTAATTAGCATTAACACAAAGTATAGATGAGGCACACGAGAATGCCGTTAGTTTTAAAGGTATTTTGTCAGATTTGATCTTTCTAATATTTGTTTCAAGTGATCACCAAAGTCATCAAGATACATTGTCTTGGAACCATGAATGGTGGTGCAAGACAATAGACAAATTATCATTATTAGTATCAGCAAATTTGGCTCACAACCTCTGCTTCTTTATTTTTTTGTTCTTTACTTTCATAGACACAACTCTTACCAGATGACAATGGCCACAATCTTCAGAACTGCCTCATTCAAACTCTGGCAGAAGTTGACCAAAGCGCTTCCATTGGGTCCCATTCTGCCCAACATTATTCCTGGATTGAAGAAAAGAAACGCAACATATGTTGCATACTTGAATTCATAAATGCATCAATTATACACCTACAATGATGCATTCATCAGTGTAAATGGATGAGAATGTTGTCAGTTCTTTTTTCTCTGCTTTCCTCAACAGCCCAACACATTTTCAAATAAAATATGCAAAGATGTGGGTGTGCCAAGACTTCAATTATCCAATTTATTTTTAAGTGTGTGCAATTGCATGTTACTATGCGAAGGTGTTCATGCCAACCACTTACCCATGGTAGCGGAAAAAATAACAATCCCCAGCACATTCATGCCTTCACTGGTGCCAGGCGATGTTTTCATGATGACGTCAGGTGGCGGTGTGAGATCCAGGGAGAAGTTCTGGACATCTGTGCCGTTGTCGTCCTGGATGCCGTAGATGTAGACTCTGCGCGTGGTGGTCTCATCTAGGAGCTGGGCCACCGTCGGTTTGGGGATGAGCTCGGGAACTCGCTGGGTTCGATACTGAACACCAAAACAGAGCACAGGCCCCAACATCAGCAGAGTGAACATGACACCAACACAGATGTTCACAGCTGCAGGTCGTCACATGATAATGACACGTGTGGCCTCATATCAGAGGTGTTAACATTTAAATTGTTCAAAAAGATTAAAACCTCACATTACAGTGGCAAGATGACAATGAATGCAGTGTTATTTTATTATTTTTGTTAATTTGTGGTATTTTCCGATAATGATGAAGATGATAGCACTAGCAAATAGTTCATGCCACAGATTTACTTAAGCTTACATCAGCAAACATATCATTTGAGTTCATCTAAAACAAAGAATTGCATAGTACACTTATTCACTTTCTTGCCGAAAGTTAAATGAGGCGATTTATACCACGTATCCGTAGGTTAAATGTGAAGCTACAACCAGCAGCCAGTTAGCTTAGCTTAGCATAAAGACTGGAATCAGGGTAAAACAAGGGTTCTTGTCATTTCTACACATTTTTGTAGAGATTACATAAACAAGATGTGTTTACTAGTGAACTTTAGAGATGTTTTGCCTTCAACCTTTTTTCTTACCTGTTGAAAAGTAGCTTGGACCAGGTTGGCTGGAAACATGTTGCTGGGGAAGAGAAGTTTGAGAAATGTTAAAGTGCCTCAGTGGATGGCAGATGTGAATATAATATAATACAATAATACATAAATAGGTATGTCCAAGGTAAATAATTACAAGGTCACAATGAATAAGAGAACAGCTGACTCACAGTGGCTGATTTATTCAATGTAAAGAAAGATGTTTACTATATCACTCTTTACTCTTTGGCTCTGAAGAAAAAAGAGTTATTGATGAATCAACAAGATTCTCTTCATGTACACCTCCTACATTTGTTATTGGCATCAATCCAATATGTGGAAATCAATGAGGGATGAAAGCTTTTACCTCGATTCAGCTCATTTGTGTTCTTCACGACAGGAATAACTATAATTGTACAGTAGTAGTAGTGGCAATGCTTTTCTGCATTGATCTTGGCTGATGGAAACCTTCACAATTATCCTCATTCCCAATGAAAGCTGCTCAGATAGTAGGATGATGATACATATAAAATCTTGAAACCTTAAAAGCCCACTCATATCTCAGCCAAGCAAAAGCATATTGAGTGCACTGCCTATCAAGGGTAATTGCAACAGAGAGGACTTCGGTGCCTCATGATATAATAAAGGAGTGGGGAGAGAAACCTGAAGATGGAAGTACGTATATCTGTATATACCCAACAACCCTAATAGACAGAGCTGAGATGAATGTCTGTTCAACAGACCAAAGACAGTTACACAGTGAAATGTAATCCCACCAGTTCCTTCAATTTGTGCATGAATTTCTTGCCCAGTGAGAGCTGGGATAGGGTTCAGCCCCCCTGCGACCCTGTACAGTATGGATAGTAGATGATCGAGCATTGTGCACTGCTACAAAGACCGTCAATTGAAGAGTACTTCAAGGTATATGTAACACTTTAATCAGACTTTTTTTTTTTTGTTGTTGTAATGATTCACACTAAATGAAGTTAAGGCCAACCGTTTTATCACAGTTGGGGAATCTATTTAGACTGTAATGAGTCATTTCTTCATAGACGTGATCACATCATGCACTATTGTATTTCCATATCATCATCATGCTTTGCAAGATTTGGTGCAAATTGATCTATCTCCAGATGCTACAACTATACAGTTTAGGTTGACTCCAGTAATGCCTTTTAATATTTGTCCTTCACCGCTAACTTAATTTATTCCAAATAATAAATAGCATAAAAATCAATGAGCAATACATTTTTGATTACAAGAATAAATAAATGACTTTAGACTGTTTGAATTACAAAATATACTGGCTATAAATCACATCAACACAGGGCTAAAATCACAATCAAAATTCAAGCAGCACATTTCAAATGCGGAGAGATTAAAGGGCGTATTGTATTTTACAGCTTGTGCATTCGACTGAATGACTTAAAAGACATATGGCAAAGATATAGCTCAGTGGACTACAGTGAGTATTCTGCACGGATTTGACCACTTAGCCATTCAGCAGCCTGTCCCCATGTCTAAGACAGAGCAAAGCAGGCTAATGACCCACTCTGACCCCAGTGCCCCTAATGCACACATATTCATACATACCGTGCTCATTATGCATACTTATCGCACACACTCACAAACAAACACTCCACATGACTGCAGACAGTTGGGCCCATTTGTGAGTGTACTGATATAGTATGCCTGCATGATAGATGAAGGCTGTAAAGAAGCTTTGCGAGATAAATCCAAAGCACAGCTGTGCTCTGTAAAACACACACACACACACACACACACACACACACACACACACACACACACAGGCACTGAGATCCCGTGAATGACGGAGCTTCACCTCTGCCACATGATCAGTCCATAGTTGGATTTCATGGGCTTGGCCAGTTTATTATTCATAACATTCTGATTGAAAGTGAGTCATTCAAATACAATTTATTCTTTGTGTGATTGATCAAAGTCAACAGAGGACGAAAGGATGGCTAAAAGACACAGTTGGGAGCTTCTATGAAGTTCATATTTCATTGTGCATTTCTGATAAAATAACATCACAAACTTGAAATTCTGCCGGTGGAGTCAACAGCTCAGCAGCTCCCCGTGTTACAGGCTGCTGACTTTACCCCACTGACCAACTGTCACAGTGACACAGTGGCTCTGGAAGCCTCGCCGTCATGCTTCTCACTGTCCCAGGTTCACCTCACACACACCCACTCCATCCTTCAGCAGCGCTAATTAGCTTAGTGCTATAACCCACAGGCACACGAGGCTCTGGGCTTTACGCTCTGACCTCAGGCATTTGCCATAACCTCAACCCTCATGAATGGCCATTCACAGGTATAATAGAACAGCTTTGAAAGAAGGTGCTGTGCACGCACCATTGATGCTATAATTAACATGCTGACATAAAGTTTGCACATTTTTCTCTCTCACACGTCTTCAAGGTTACAAACAGAACATTTTTACTCTCAGTGCTTTTAATATTTTTTTCCCCTAAATTCTGCTTTCATTAGTGCTGCAGTCGGCAAATTCACAAAATCCAAAGCAAGCACCTTTTGTAATATTTAAATTTGATTAGTTCATATTTTCCTTTTTTCTTGTCCTTTCTATTAAAATTATCTCACATGAATTTGTTGAAAATCTAACCAATTTTTTAAATGTCTTTAAACGTTTCCATTCTAAGGACCATCCGTTGCCCCAGGA
This sequence comes from Enoplosus armatus, assembly GCF_043641665.1. Taxonomy (NCBI): domain Eukaryota; kingdom Metazoa; phylum Chordata; class Actinopteri; order Centrarchiformes; family Enoplosidae; genus Enoplosus; species Enoplosus armatus. The sequence goes on from NC_092193.1 coordinate 17,644,751, forward strand.
CCCATGAATATTACATTGTATTTGATTCAAACATGTACATTAGAAAAATCACATGATAACATGCAGTAGACATCCCATCCCTAGCTCCCATACCCAGCAAAGGCTTTATCACAGCACCTTCCCAGAGAGCACTGGCTGCCAGTCTTTTTGGCATGTGACTCTTTATAGCCAAGCAATGCTTACTCATGACACATCAGCAGTGCAACCAGAGAGGGATGTTCCTGTTTCAGATTGTTTATTATAATAGTTTCCTGAAGAGGTTAAACTCTCTAACATCCTCCAAAAATAGGCAGAATTTGGGAAAAATCTGAAAGAATACACCAAATTTTTGAGTAGCTAAACACTGGATCTGGATCCCAGCTTGGGAACCTCTATCATAGAACACGTAGGTGTTTTTACGTACATCTCTAACACACAATCATGGCTATGTGATTGCAGTGCTTATTGCTTCTGTTTTGGTATGCTTGAAAGGTAATATAAAAATGCAGTTTATTTACAGTAAAAAATGGAAGCTAGTAAACCTTGTGGCATCCTTTGCCTATTGTTAAGGCACCCCAGGGTACAACGGATGCATGTCAATCTCTCTGTATGTGTGTGTGAAAAGGTTACACTGAGCATTTAATATACGTGATACGTGAGCATCTCTTACCGAATGAGATCCAGAAGAGCGTCAGCAGAGCTGGTCATTGGCTTCTTGCTGTCTTCAGAGTCCTCCTTCTGAGCCGCTCCACCAGGGTGGATGATGTATACCATGACAATGCCCACTACCACGGCAACAAAGGTGGTCCAGAGGTAGTAGGAGATGGTCATGATGCCCAGGCGGCTGGAGCACTTGGCGTCCAGGGCAGCCAGACCCGACATCAAACTGGAGCGTGGAGATGAAGCGAAGACAGAAACAGCAGGGAGACAAAAAGACAGACAGGGAGGTAAAAATGAATGTTAGATATCTGAGAGGACTTGGTGAAACCACTGCTAAAGGATTTTCAGATGTGGATTCTTTGAAAACTGAATGTCTGTGTCCCTGCAGACGCAGACTGAATGAAAGTGTCAGCTCATTGGCATGCTGTTGCTGATGTTCAGCTAACTCATTTGGTGTTTATTTGCACTCAAAGCATTTATGGACCAAAGAAATAAGTGACACAAAATTGCACAATTAGGCTGCCGGTTATTGAATATATTAGTTAATGTTTTTGTTATAGGTTCCTGAGTTTAAATGCAGCTTTAATACTCTTACTTCGGTCTAGTTAGGAAGAAAAATGCCTCTGTAAATATATGAAACAATATCAGTCCTTTACAACAGTGTCACAAATATGTTGTGAGGAAAACAAACCACTGAGATTCAAAAGACTAACACTGATAATTATGGTGACACTCCAGATCTGAGATGTTCTGGCAGGCTTATATTCAATATTCATCCTAATAACATACTTCATATGTACAGGCAAGCCTTCAATCAGGGCTTCAATAAAGATGTGATCATACAGCTTCGATAAGATGGCAGCACTCAACCAAACTCAATGAGCCTGTTTTCTTTCATACGAGAAGCTGCCTCTGCCGTCTCAGATAAGGCAATCTGGGAAAATGACAGGGAGGAGAAAGCATCAAACCGGATGAAATGATTACCTAAATCTCTTTCTGTCTTTGTCTCCGTCTCACTTGCTCCTCTACCTTTTTCTTGTGAATTGTCAATTTAGCCCTTCTGAGCGTTCTGCTCCTCTGTTTTCTATCACAGAAAGCCTGGGGGAAGGGGGGATGAACAACTGGAATCATAAATATTATAAGCAGAAGAGAGTAATTTGCATTTCAATGGTTGGCTTTGAATATAGCCCTCCTTTTCAAGGTATTCATTTTCACTGCATGGGATATTCGCTGTACTGTTCCAAAAAGAGAAAGAAAAAGCACTCATTTAACACTGTTTGCTTCTCCGCTGGTATAGAAAATGCAGATGTCATTTGTGGGGAAGTGTGGGAAGATGTTGAAATGGTGGCACAGCGAGAGGGCAGAGGCAGTGAAAGTAGGGAGAGAGAGAGAGAGATCTTTACTGGGTCTCTTGAGCTGGGGTGACAAGATTTTTTCCCTGTTCAAAATGTAATCTGGTTTGACTTGGCAAGTGTTTGGATGGGGCTGCTGAGTCTTTCCGTGCGGCTACTGTCTGTGCTCGACCTCATCCCTGCCACCCCCCCTTTTATCGTCTTTTGAAAAATATGACGGAGAATCTCTATCTCCTTTCTCTTACAGTCACAATGTCTACATCTTAAAAAAGCATGTCATCTATTTTTTCAGCCAGTCTGTGACTACTTACACAGTTTTGAAAGACGCAAAAATGTGAGGCACAAATGCAAGGTGTGTATGTGTGTGTGATAACAGACCACCCATTTATCCATAACTGCTGAATCACCAGAAAGCTTTTGATTTTTCCTATGTGTGACTGCAAGTATGAAATAGACTGAAAGTGTCAGCGGCAGCAGTGATTTTCTGCCTGTACGGGCTGCAGGACTTCCTCTAAAAAAACTCAAATTAAGCACAGGATTAAATATTTGCACTACGCCGCAGCCACATCATATTTCTACAGATACAGAAACGACTCAGTGCTGTTGACACACTTGCACAAGAAATAAAGCCACATTTGGTCTGGACTGGAGCCTGGGATCACAACATGAGTGTGGTGGGAAAACATGCACATAACTGAAGGTCAAGGCACTTTCCCCACATAAAAAGTATAGATGAGGGCTACTGTCCAAAATGGTCACAGATTCATATTCCTAGATCATCCAAGCAAATTCTGGACTGGTAAAGAGAATTCTTGTTGAGATACCCTTAAAAAGATACCCTTCATATACTACCTCATTATCTATTCTTTAAATGTCACGAATGCAATACATATATATTCATACGCAACAGTGCAATACATACATATACATTGTTATTGTATATATTTTTTACTTTTATTTTTCACTTCAATATTGTAAATGTGTATATTTTTATTTTTTATTTTTAATTTCTTATTTTTGTACATACTCTCATTTCTAAATTTATGCTACTTTCTACTCTTGAATGGGAGCACCGGTACTGTATAATTTCCTAAGTATTAAGTATTTCTGATTCTGATTCTGATTCTGAAAAAGTGAATTCAACTTAAAGCCAGACCATGTAGCTTTTGCTGAAATGCAGCCACAAGTGGCGGTTAGAGGATGATGGTAAATGCTAAAACATAGTGTAACAGTAGCATAAGTAGAGAAAAATCATGAAGTCAGTGAACTGGCTTGTTAAGTAATCTCAGCTACACAACAATATAAAGTTTGCTAACATTTAGCTAACATCAGCCACCATAACTAAGAGAAAGAATGTATTATTTCTTCTTTCAGAAGTAACATCGTCTCGTTTTAAGGACAGTTTGACATTTTGCGAAATACACGAGAGCTTGATGAGAAGACTCTCATGTTCATTCACTACATATGATGCTGGGAAGTTATCGTTACACAACGTTAAAAAAGGAATATATCTATGCAACCTGAATTTATACCTATTGGGTTGTCAAATGGGCGATTACAGCTACTACTGTGACTGCTATTTCTTCACCCACTCATAGAAAACACGGTGAAGCCCCCACTGCTATGTGTTTATTGTCATCAGGCTTTTTCCTCAACCAGTTGAGTAGAGCTGCACCTTTCCTGAGAAATCATTTTCTGTCCTGTAATCTAATAGGGCTATGGAAGCACCATTATTACTATATATACCGTATATGAACCTGTTCTCTATTCATGGATTTCTACCACTCCTCTTCCTTCACCTACTTGTGATGCCCTTTTTCAACTCCCTTTGCGACTCTCTAGTCACTAATGGAACATATTGTATTTCAAAATCACTGGATTGCGCCTTTTGTTTTGCTGGTATCTTTTACATAAACCTAAAATAAGTCAATTCATCTTGATAGAAATACTTCTGTTGCCACAGTTGCTACTTTATTAATGCATCATCGCTCAGCTGAACGTTTATCATTTTAGTTCGGTTCATTGTACTTTGTACGCTTACACAGCCTGTGTGAATAAACCTTTGCGCCCTTTGTTGCGTCGGTCAACAAGTGCAGCTGCAGCAGCGATAGCTAAAGGGCTTGGTCAAGGATTAGATGACCTCCGGCAGCAAAATCAGAACAAGTCGAAAGTCAAGCTGAGGTGGATTGACAGTACAATGAAACATCAATCTTCTGGGAAATGGCTGACAAACAGTTTCAACTGAATTGTGCTGCATTGTATGTCCAGATGTTTGGTGCAGAGGTTTTTTTTTTACTTTGGGAAACCAGAAACTGCTGCCAGGAGATCAAAAAAATTACATTTGCTATTCCAGGGATTTACCTCATGACCCCCTACCTCATCCTCCTCCCTACTCTGTGCATTTAAATCTGATAATAATATCACAGTCAAATGTCTTATTTTTGGTGGAATCGATCCACAAGTCCTGTCTTATCTTGAGATATCTTTTGATGTGCTACTGTCTTGTGAGGTGGCAGCAGCCATGAAACCGCTAAAAACTTCTGAGCTAACCGATAAAAACATCAGAAAATGAACAGTAATACATGATTAAAAGATGAAAGATCTTTCTTATTTCATTCAATTGACAACTCAGCTATTAAACTGACAAAGTTTTCTTTTATCTCAGGCCAAATTATTGCAACCAGTTACTGATTCATCAGCAGATTATCTAGAAGTTTTAACATTTAATTTGTGATACCTCTGCTTTGGGGAGATAAGCACTCTAATGTCATTTCGAATGTGTTCTGTGTTTTATTCTCCCGCGTGGGATAAATGAAGGTAAAGAGATGAATACTCACACCCACAGACTGTCCTTACAAACTGACAACCAGTGTCATTATTCCAGACATCATTTCACTGTCCAATACGATGTGGATAGGTTTGTGCATATATGCCTTGGAAAACGTTGAAATCCTATACGCTGTGCTATATATGCACTATGTTGCCAGTAGTACTCAAACATTTTGGTTTGTGACTCCTTAAACCTGCAATAACTGATTTTTTGGCCAATTAGAGGCAGCGGAAACAAGCTGTGAACACAACACCGACATATTATCACCTTTTAAGTTGATATGATGAACTTGTTAGCAGAAAGTTGTGTATCTGTACATCCAGCAGTTGCGTTAGCAACAACATTGGCATTTATTTGGTGTCTCATTAGCTGCTAAATGCTCCACTATGTTCAATGACTGGACTCTTGATACTAAAGACAGAGTTTCTACACTGAGATCTCTGTCCTCTGTCTGATATCTGAGTCACGGTGGGATTACAGTGCATTGCCTGCCATGTGTAGCTGCCTCGATCGTGAGGTTTCCAGCACATGTACAGCTGATCTGCCACAAGATTTTTGGACCATATGGGGCTTACTGTCCTCCCTGCTGCACCTTCGCTGAGCAAGAGCATTACAGTAATCCTTCGTCCACATGAAAAAAAGAAGGCCAAGGCTCCTTGGAGAAGGGTCATCCATGACATCCATGACCTGGTAGTGACACTGTGGCCTTTGTTTCAGCAGCTCAGATCGATGTGGCCTTGTTTCAGGCCACATCAACTTCATGGCAGTTTCATTATTTGATGTTCCAGGATTATTTAGTCTCTAGATGTCACACTCCAACAACAGCTTTATAATTCAGCATACAGTAAGTGTGGAAAAGAGAGTTTCAAGAAGCTCACAACAGCTCAGACAAGACTAGTAATGGGTAAAAATATATATCAGGAATCCAGGACATTTCCATGAACTTGCCACAACATGGAATGAATAATAAATGAAATGTATTGACTCAGTAATGGGTCCTTCCTTTTGGCCTTCAAGGCTTTTTCAAATCAATCCCTTGCCAGTTAATGAATCAAAACAGCACTGAGAAGATGTGATAAAAGTCTTAGAACCTCACTGAGCATTAAGATGTTTTGTTTGTTTGTTTGTTTGAGGAAAAAGGGCAATGGTCGCTCTTTTGAGAGATCCGGTTTATGTCAGCTCGTGTCAATAAGTCTCGTATTTTAGGTTCTCAATGACACGCCTGTCACCCTGCTGACAAGCGTCACTGCAGGAAAGTCAATACAAGTCAGTGTCTGTGAGAGTAATGCAACCAGTTTAAAAGAAGGCCGGTGTTGTTGTGTAACGTGTTATTAGTGGTGTATTGATCCAGTTATATGGAGATGTGGGGACACAGGACACACGTAAATGGGAGGTCTAGAGAAGCTCTTTTCACCGTTGCTTAGTGAAAAATACTGAGCACAAAACAGACATCATGATCTAAGCAATTAATAAACAATTGATTTAATGAATTAATATTTTCTTGAGTTTTGTGCGCTTAGTTTGGGTTACTGTAGTTTTATGGCCATCAGGACACCGCTGTGTGTTTATCTGTCTCTCTGTATGCTGAGATTAAGAAAACCAATTCTCTATAACCCTCATGTTCATCTAACGGCCGCAGCCTGACCTTCTGAGCTGACCAATAACATCGAGCAGACAGCAGTCAGATGCTCTGGTTCTGCTTTGCGGAAATGACAGAAAAAACAATAACATTATGTATTAAGAAACAAACCCAGCAGTCAATAAAAGAACTTGTGAAAAACTACCAGCACTCGACTGCTGTAGCTCGATGAGGTAACCGCAAGCCAGCTGGGACAGCACTAGTCATAACATTCTCTGTACTGTGCTGGCATTTTGTTCACCATTGTGCACCATCAATAAAACGTTACTAAAGAGGGAAAATAAAACTCTCAGAGCTAGCTCATTAGCTTGGCTTGGTCGCTAATGGGACAACACAGTTCACACAGCCTGTCAGCAAGCCATGTCTCTTTTGTGGAGCAGTTTATACTCGGACAGAAGGAGGTTAAATAAAAGTGAATGATGCAACACAGCTAATAAGCCACAGTAGCTTCCTGTTTTTCCCTCATAGGTCAGCACCACAGACTGTGTGGTAAAAACTGTTAAGGCAGCTTGATAGTGGTCAACAAGTGATTCCATTGGAATGAATTGAATTGCCTGCGAAACCTTTTAAATTCCTTTGTGACCAGACGCAGAGTGTCAACACAAGATAAAACACTTCAGCAACATGATGTTCAAGCAACTGAGGTCTGAAGGCAAGAGACTTGGGGACATTTGGTCGTTACGCCTTCCTTTCAACAAGATCTTACTTTGAAATGTTATGCTCTTCGATGTCGTATACTCTAATGAGTATTGCGGTTCATAAATGTGGTCTGACAGCCAGCTGATTGGACATTGTTCCTGAGTGGCATCACAGAGGGAGCACTTGATGAAATATCTTAATAATTTAAAATGAACTCAGGTACTCTTGAGGTGCAACCAGCAAAACAAATTAGACTGCATTAAGCTGAGGGGACGCACACTTCATAACCTGCATGACTGTGACATTTCTGCAGCCTGACAACTAACCCTCACAGTGTGCCTTTATGAGCACTTGGCATGTGAGTCACCCTGACATCCAGGAAATGGGTACAAGGATTTACATTTGATGCTATGATCAGAGTCCATTTCACTCCTTGTTCACTCATACATTAGCGCTGTCTCAAGTAAATGATGCTAGCCTATTAAATCTCCATTTTCTTCTTTTAGTCAGAGAGACATCCCCATTATCTGGCTACCAAGCCTAATCTATCATGCTCCTGTGTGAGGGCTAGAAATAAAGCAGTGACGAGTAAAATCTCACCGTGAGGGGAGAATATCCACACAAAAAACATGATTACATTTCAATCTTAAATCCAAAAACAGTGGGGATGAAATAAAATTCAGGACAAGGTGCCCAATTAAAACTCACAGGAAACAGACGCTGCTCCAAGAAGAACAAAAGACAAAAGAGATGTTTCAGATGCACACATTTTTATCTCAGGGAGATGTTGTGCACCATACGCAAGGTTGTCGATTACGTGTTTGAAGTTCAGTCTGTTTCTAAGGACGCCCGTGGCTGAAGAATGACCATACATTCACTGTAATTTTCTGAGGTAAACACCTACTATATTATTTAAATAAAACATGCTTCCAGGCTATATGTGATTCATATTTCTTGAAACTTTGTAAACAACCTACACCCACTCAGACACGATTTTCAATGCTCATCGTCCTTGCCAATTATTTCTTCTTCATTGTGTGTAACAGTGAGAATTCAACTTAAAGCTGCACATGGAGAGACTGACTGAGAATAAAATAGGTATCAAATGCAGACAAATACAGAGGAAAAAACAGCCATCGTAAGCAAGAAAGACTCATTTACACTTCGCTGCAACATTCACACAAAGGCAGATATCAGCACTCCGAATAGTTTGGATAAGCCATATGTTTGTGCGAATGCTGCATATCATTAAACTGCTCTTCACCTTTGACCTTCAGATCTCAGCCAAAGCAGGAAGAGCTTCCATGGGCTTTATCAAAACGTTAATGCTGTCTTTAAGCAGAAACCACAATGAAAAATGAACAAACATGTATATTTTTTCAAAATCTAGCTCTATTTAATTTTCCATTTTAATCACGATGCCAAAGCGAATAGAAACATGGAACATAAGGGGGCAGTAAGTGGAGTGGCCATTGATTCTGTATGACGCGCTCATGGGATAATCTGATTTCCGCTTTGGCTGGTGCGCAGATGGCGCTGGGAGGGAAAAAAAATGGGGACAGGCAGGCTATAGGGCCGGGGCGGATATTCACCCCTAGATAAGCCCTACTGTACCATGCACCGTGTCAACCAGCCGGTCTGTGCATCCCAATCTAGATACACTCTGCCGTCATCAGTGAGCATGGCAGAAGACGCCTGTGGCTGGATTGATGTGAATGCCTGCAGAGGGCTGCAGATATACAGATATGTTGCTAATCATCTCAGAGGAGATGGGAGTGAACAGATTTTGATTAGTCCAAATATAACAGCTGTGAGGTAACAAGCCATGCCTTCCTCCTTAATTATCCTTTATTGCTTCCATCAAGTCACAGGCAGGCACCATTGCTTGTGTTGCAGACTCAACAGGAGCTCCAGCAGCCCAAGTTGAGGCTCAGCGTGTTGAATCTTTGGCCTGATTGCTTTTACACTGCCGTGTGCTGAAGTGGTGTGTTGAATTTAGCTGCATTTGGTCCACTGCCTGCCTGCACTGTCTCAGATTAGTTGTAATTAACGTCTCCTGCCCTCACATGGCTCCAGTGGAAACACTGCACTGAAGTGATCTCCTGCTCTGAATCCGTGAAACAGCGGGAGTGGGCTGTGAGCATGCATAAATGCACAAACACATACTCTAACTGCCCTTTGCAGGGTAAGACAGAAAGGGAAATATACAAGAGACAGACACAGAAGCACAGAGAGATAGAGACAGAGAGAGACAGACAGAAAGAGACAGAGTGAGGATTAACTTCTCATCCAGTCTTTGCTGTTGCATAGATTGTAAGTAGCTTATTGCACAAAGCACCCATGCATGTAACCGGTGCGTTTGCATGATTTGTTTTGGGAGTTTTTTTGTGTGTGTTGGACATCACTGACCTCATGCAGGCAACTAAGAGCTTTGGGCCTAAAATAGTCAAACGGGAGAATCTGGCAGGCTGCACGCTTCTAAGAATGCATCCGAAGCTATAAAAGGGCAACAGGTTTGCTGCAAACATTACTCTTTAATCCTTGACGTTGAAAAAGGTAATTGGGTGCAGTAAAAAAATCTCATCTAGGTTGCGCTTTTCATCTACATTAATCGCCATGCACAGCCAGAGTAGATCCTCCTATAGGCAATGCATACAAAACTCATGACACTGTGTGGAGAATACATGGCCCATTCATCCATTAGCTATACCCACTTTGCAGGGTCGCAGGGGTCTGGAGCCGATCCCAGCTGACATTGGGCGAGAGGCACTGTATACCCTAGACAGGTCGCCAGTCCATCACACGGCGGACACATGGAGACGGACAAGCATTCAAGCTCACAATCACACTTTACAGGCAATCTAGAGATGACAATTAACATAACCTGCATGTGTTTGGACTGTGGGAGGAGAGTGAGAGATCACGCAAACTCCACACAGAAAGGCCCCAGCTGGCCAGCAGGTCCGTTAGTAATTTCCTCCAGACTGCTTTGCGTACTTCTATCTGTAACAAACTCTCCTCCAAAAAACTTGAGGCCTGCTTCAACTCTCAGTTCTTTTAAATTGAGGCTTAAAACTTATCTTGCACTGCAGTGTAACTGCATTGTAAATCCTATTGTCCTGTTTAATCCGTTTCATTCAAGTTTAGTATTTGTATCTTCTATTTTTTTGTTTTACTCTTTTTAAATCCTGCTTGTCATTGTCTTTTTATATTTCCTTGTGTTTCTTTTGTATTTTGTCTTAATGCCTTTTTATGTCAGAAAGAGGTGGTCACTGATGACAGCTGATTGGCTCGGGCGTCAGGCTAGAGCTAAAACGCAAAATGAGCTCATTCAAGGTAAAAGATTTATGACGCAGATGCAGCCATGACAAAGAGCAAAAATGACCCACAGGTGTGGGATACTCATTCAAATAGACTAGATTCAAATAGCTCCCAGGCTGGTCAGATTTCGTGTTCCATCTATTCTGAAGATGAGATGAGGCATGTGGTATGTAGGTGGAGGAGAGTGACAATGATACTTGCCCAGTGAGTTACTTAAATTTGGTTCAATTCATTTCCGCATCGACAATGCAATTCAACAGAAGCACAGGACATCGATGCAACAGGCGATAGTGATAAGAATATCAACACACACACACACACACACAAACACTTGCAAGGCATGCAAGTGTTTTTGTGTGTTTACGTGTGAGTGTGTGTGTGTGTGTGTGTGTGTGTGTGTGGAGCTGTGTTGCTCTTACCTGGATACGACGAGGGGCAAAATTAACATTTTCAACATCCTCATTAGCAGCTCTCCGGGAAACTGGAAATACTTCACCTCCTGCAAGTGGAAGAGAAAAACACACACAAGTATTTTACTCCATATGGTGACCTGCATTGTCCCTGTTTGTACTGGTGACATCTGTCGTGTAATGTGCTAATTGCTGTGGAGTTTTTTTCACTGCACTTACAAACCATCAGGCATTGTTTAACACTTTGGAAAATACGCATATTTGATTCCTCTCCTAGAGTTAGCACTTTATATCTCATTTATTTCATCCGACAGTGTTTCCTGGTCGTTTCCAGTCTTTGTGCTCAGCTAAGATATCCAGTCGGCAGTAGCTTCATATTTACCGTACATGCACAAGAGAGGTATCAATGTTATCATGTAACTCTTGGCAAGAAAACGAATACGCATATTTCCCAAAATGTCAAACTATTACTTTGAAAGTACTAAGGATTTTTTCTGAAGAATCCTGGTGACCTCAATTTTCACAAACATGGCAACAATACAGAAAGATTTTTATCAAATAAGATGCTTATATCTAAACCAGACCTCTGCCTGCTTTTGCAGCTTGTAGGAAAGAAAATCTGATGCACTTTTAGAAGTGGCTGTTGCTGCTCTGAAATTGTGACAGGAACTAAGCAAAGAAAGAGAACACACTGTGCAGTGCTTTATACAATATATTATTATTGCTCTTATATATGGCAGGAATGGCATTTTGACATGAAAAATGTCAAACTGCCTTTAGTTTTTATGCTCTTTATTGCTAAAATAGTCTCCCAGAGGACTTGAGATTCCTTCATTTTTTCACATCCAAAAGAAAAAGCCGTAAACTTTTCTTTTTCCAGTTTCCTGTCAATGATGCCTGTTGCCTTTCAGTAACTTTTCATGTGTCTGTGTGAGTGTTTGAGAAGAGGGTCAACAGGTATAAGCAAGATGTTTTTAGTTATAGCCTATTTCAATTATGTTGATGAACTATGAAGTCAATGAAAAAAAGACATTGTTTAAAAACAAGACTAAAACTCTACAGCCTAGCTAGCGGCTCTGTGAGGCTGTACTTCAGCACTCAGCTATGAGCTAAATGCTAACGTCATGATAACCTGCTCACTATCAATGCTGCCATGCTGATGTAGTTTAGTGTGATCATGCTAACATTTGCGAATTAACACTAAAATCATGAACGTCTGTGCAACATTTTATGGCAATCCATCTGATAGTTGTTGAAAATGGTCACTCTAGACCAAAATGGTGGACTGACTGACCAACTGACATTCCCATGCCTAGAGCCATATTGTTAGTATGGCTAAAAAAGATTGAAACAATGGGGAATTGAATATCCTGTTGCAAACTGTTTGCGATAGTTGGTCTGATGGTTGCTAAAGACAGCAGTCGGATTGCTAATCAGTCATGGTAAACATGAGTTTCTTTTAAGTTTTATTTATATTAAAAGTTATGTTACTATTGTAAAGTGGCTGTGATCTGGAATTGTTTTAAGTACTTATGTGAAAATCAATCATCTGAGATCATAGAGGAGTCAGATACTGTATAAGGCATTGGCAACCTTTGCAATAAATCAAACCACCAAATATACATAATCACCTACACAGTGTCCGTGTTGTTTTTTTTGTTTCTATGGGTTTGATTTTAAGCAGCCAATGTAGAAGTGTTGGATATCAGAGTCTCCTTAAATGCACCAAAGAAAGACAGTCCCTACCTGCAACTATGCGACAATAAAAAGTTTTGTTATTTAGTTCATAGCAAATTTCAGGACTCTACTAGTGGATCTCTGGTAGTACAACAACATTGCTTCCAGCCGCAAGCAGGCAGCTGTTAGCGAAAAAGCTCTGGTGTATGCTACCTGCCCAGCACCAAACGACAGAGTGACAAAGTTAGCGACTAGCTGGTGAACATCATGAAGCATCTAGCAGTTAAAGAGCCAGATAGTTGGTATTGATGATTGGCCAGATGAATGCTAATGTTGCTCTGTCTCTGCTGGATGTGTAAATAGGTTCCTTTTTGCTAATATGTTCACCAAAACAACCACAAAGGTGATAATATGTCACGGCCAAACAAACAAACAAACAAACAAACACACAAAAATCAATTAATGCATGCATAATATTATATAATTATGACATGAGGGGGAAAAGCCAGTAGAAAAACAAAACAAAGGTGAAGAGTTGGGAATGAAAAAAAACGAAATTTAAGTACAGCACATCTGTGCAGTGAGATGATGGAGCAATAAAAGCTTTTTGATTCTGTTTTGGAGTGAGAGAGCTTTTAGGCCAAATGGCTGAGTGAGCACATGTGTGTGTGTGTGTGTGTGTGTGTGTGTGTGTGTGTGGAGTGGGGGTGGGGTTTCTGGTACATCTGTATGTTTTGTGTTGCTGTATATGTGTCTGTGAACATAGTGTATGTGCATGTGTGTGTGTGTATATTGTCTGTGTGCAGGAAGGACAAGCTGTCTTGGCATCTGCTAACAGTGGAACAAACGCGCTGGCCGTTTCTGCTAGATGTTTAGTGCACTCATAGGCACACAAACACACACGCACACAAATCCATGAGCTGGCATGGGAACATGTCATTTGTGCACAAATAGACACATATGAATGTATGACGCTTGTCTTTACATGTATACAGCGTTTTATTAAATCCCTGCCTGTTGTTTATGACCAATTAATGCTGAGATCATTTTATGTACTGCAGCTGGGCAGACGAGTTGAGCAAATTATTTCACTTGTTTAGTAGGAATAGACTGAAAATATATTTTGAACTGCAGGTTGAGACACAGGTCATGTAAGAAACGATCCACGCTAAATATTCCACAATGTTAAATAAGTATTATCAGTGCATAAGGTACAAAGACATTTTTGTGAATACGTGGCTTTTAATTAAAATTCCCATTTAAATACCATAGCTTTTCATCAAATCTTAACTCTGCACCATACATGTGTTCTTCAACATTTTATACTGTTTAATTTTCTTAACTTTATTCTATTTTTTAATGCAGTCTGCCATTCTGTGGTCTCAATGACTTACGTGAAGGCTGAGTTCTTGCTGCTTGTCATCCCCTGTCTATCTCCCACCTTTCCCCTCTCTCTCATCTGTCACTATCAATTAAAAAGGCAATCTTCAAAAAAACAAGAATTAGCTGTGTATGAAATGTGCAACAGAAATAAACTTTTGTTGGTATGTCATTTATCACTTTCATTTCTTCTAGACTGGGCACAAAAGGATGAAGGTATTTTAAGAACTGAAAGCCAGTAACTTCTTGATTGTTTGGGCTTATAGAAGGCGCCCCAAGGCCAACACATTTCATGAATGCTACGTATAAATGCAAGCATGCGTAACACTATAAAATGCACACACACACGCACACACCTAGGCTCTAAACTCTGGCTTTCACCTTGTATTCGTTAATGCAGTGTGGGCATGGCTGTCCTCACCTTTGTCTTCAGCTGTCAGCCATTCAAATCTAATCCACCACCATCCTCTTCATTCTACACTTCTACAACAGAGTGCTTACTGAAATAATTATTTGGCTGTCTTTATATGGGACTGAAATCTGTAATTAAACAAATAACTATTTTGGGAACCACTTGTTGTGGACATTGTTCACTTTTTATAGTGAAGATGAAACCTCGATGTCAGTGGGTTCAGGATTGTTGAGAGGCACTCCTCAGGCAGGTAATAGACTATTTTCTTTCCTCCTGTTGACGGAGTGAATATTGACCTGGCAGGCTCGGGGTGGGCAGATTGTTTAGCCTGTTGACCACAGTCCCAGCTCACTGTGTTTGTCTCTCCATAGAAAACCACATTCTCCCTAATCTGTGTTATCCTAAAATTTGTAAATCACTAATTTTAACCCCCAGTGACTGGCAAAAACAAGCAAACTAGAGCTGCTCGGTGTGTTTTACCACCATAAAAGCTAATTAATTAGCTCTGTCAATATACTTGTTTTTACATTTTTCATAGTTTTTGCTATGAATAATATGATGTTTGAAGTGTCCTAAGGTTTGTTTTTGACCTTGGAAAATGTAGTATTTAAAAATGTTGCATGACATACATTCACCATAAACAACCACCTGTTACCTGATAACTGCACCATCTCCAAGGCTATAAGATGTGGCTGAAAGTTCAGGAATAAATCTAGTAAGTGGGCCTTGAGTTAATTTTTTTGGTCAAAGATCATACACTAGAAAATGTTGATGGTCATAATTAGCAAATGTTAGTATGCTAACACTCTAAACTAAGCTAATTAACATGGTAAACATTATACCTGCTTAACATCAGCAAGTTAGCATCGTCATTTTGAGTATGTTAGCGTTTAGCTTTAACCACCGCTATGCCTAAATACAGTCTCACCGAGCAGCTAGCATGGCTGTAGACTCGTCGTAGAGATTAGAAGTAAATATACCTTAAAAGCTAAACAGACTTTTTGTGACAAATTCTTGCTGTCATGTGGGTTTTAATCCGCACAGGGAGCCATATACAATCACAAACTTATCAGAGGGATCAGTTCATTGTTGGGTTTGATCTTTTCATGGGATTGATAATTATCAGAAAAATGTGGAATACTACCAGAGTTATCCTTTAACAGGTTAATATCCTTTGTTTACATCAGATCCCCTTTTGCTGAAGATCTGAGAGTGTCTCAGTGTGTGTCCTTGTAACTCTTATTCTTAATTCTTCTCCTAAAGACCGCCATGAGCAAACTCCCCCATGTGGTGCACAATTCCATAAAATTAAGTTGCAGCAAGTAGACCCACATTTGCCTGCAGCGGCGTGTTCAGAATTGATTTAATTTCCATTCTTGTATTCTGCTGCTTTTGTGTGCCTATACCAAATAGTGGGAGGACAGAGAAACATAAACTAACGTGAGGCATTTTTCCAGCTCACTGTCCTCTTTCCACTTGGACACAAAGAGAACTTTACCTGCAGACCATGTGGGAGGATAAAGTGATTTAGCCTTTTGTTCACCACACTGGAACTGTGCTGTGAGCTCCATCAGCAAGTGTCAGAGACTAAAATGTATTTTCCACTTGAATAAATACGAGAGTTTGTTCACATGCACACTGACTCTTAAAGGAGATGCATGCTCGATATGTGAAACAGACGATCGCTGTATTTATCTCAGCAGTGCTTTGGCACTTACGCAACACATGGATCAAAACAAAATCACCAGGACGGCACACATTTGAAGTTCCCCTGTCTCTCGCTAGAAATTAATTTGACAGCACATGCATGCTCAAACATTAATGGCAATGCCTACACACGTCTTACATCATAGACACAAAAGCCCAATGGGAAAAATGTCATCATCCAGTTTCTAATCCATTTCATTTTTCTGTTCTGTTTCAAAACCCCTTAAAATTGTAGCCTTCAGCTTTTCAGTCAAATTTAGTTTGACACATGCTTTCTCAGCAATTCAACCTTTTTTTTTCTTTTTCAATCATTATCAAACACAAAGTGCTAATAATATGAGAAATAATAATCCAGTAGCTTGCAGAAATGTTATTTCTCTGTTAATTTGCAGCCCTCTTAGCATTCTCTGAATTCCACATATTTAATTCCACTTTCCACTCAGTCTTGTGTGAATTATATAAGTGAACACGAATGGTACGTTGTTGACTTGATGCATCTGTGAGTGATTGACAACTAATCTCCCTACCGGCAATCCCTTTCCATGCATGTGCTGAGTCCAGCTGAGAGGCTACAGGCAATCTGAATGACTGATGAGATACTGTTTCACGTTTTAAAATAGCAGAACAAAAAAAACTATTCCCTTTCTCTTGCAGATGTGCCATTACAATGTGCCTGTTGCAGCCGACAAATTGGCTTTTGGATGAGTCCATTGAATGCCATTCTAGGAGCACACAAACCACTTTCATTTGGCGTTTCTTTCTTATACTCTCATTAAAAACATCTGTCCGAGGCTTATTCATGCTGTATTTTTGACACAGTGACTTAGGTGAAATTGAACAGCCATCAAGTCCTTTCCTCATTCCATCTGTCATTGCTTGACTTTGACTTTAATGGTCCTTTTGTGGTTGATTATAGTGATGAAACATATATCTTGGTGGAATTAGATGAAAAATAAGGTGAAAACATATATATATAATTTATAGGGAATGTGTATGTGTGTGTGTGTGTGTGGTTGAGAGTGTGTACTGTGAATTCAAAAATCCAGTCCCCTCGTGGGTTAATTGTGTGGTTAAGACTTGGTTTTAAGGTTAAAGTGAGAATAGATTAAGGTTAGGGTAAAGTTTGGGGTTTGGCATGTAGCAGATATGGCAAAGCCTCCAGGGACTGAATGTGAGTCAGAGCCCTCACAAAGATAGTAGTACATGTTTGTGTGTGTTTGAGAAAATGCTGGTGTGTAGCACATGGAGTGGAGGTAAAGAGGCAGCTGCAGGGAACAGAGAATTGGGTAATCTCTTCTATTAGGAGTTGCGGCACCTGAATCCATCTCGGCATTTAAGAAGGAGATGGGGTCACGCACAGACACTTGACGGGGGGGCGGGGGGGGGGGGGGTGCAGGCAGGCGGGTGGGCTGGTGGGTAATGTGAGGGGGAACCAGGGGTCACAATCACCACCGGGCATTTTAACCAACTAACCTGCTCGGAGAGCTGCTTGCCTCTGAGGAAGAAGCCCAGCAGGCAGCCAATGACCACAGCCAGCACAGACAGGATGAGCAGTCCGTTCTGCTTGCAGACATTCTTCACCCGCCCCCACACTTCATCCAGAGCCACCGCCATCCTCCTCCACCACTTCCACCTCCTGCTTGTCCTGGTCCTGACTGCAACTTTCGCAACCCCCCCTCAGAGAAAACCACCAGAGCGACCCCCCACCCTTTTACCACTTATTCAGCCATATAGAGCCAGCACTGAGCCAACAGCCACCACCACGCTGGATGAAACAGCAGAGTGTGGACGCAGCGGGGTGAGATAGATAGATGCCGACTGATGAAGGAGCAGTAGGGACTGAGAGAGAAGAAACAACTGAGGAAGGAAAAGTTTAAAGAAAGAAAAAAATGTTGGGATTTGGTTAACGGAGGGGGGTGAAAAGTAAAATGAAAGAGGTAGTCGTCCAAAAATAAAGCACTTCAGGAGTTTCCTCCTCCGAGCTGCTTCCTTGGTTATTCCGCATGAGACTAAGAGCATCACACAGACACAGACACTTTGTCTGTCTGTGTCTGTCTCTCCCTGTCAGTCACCTCCCTCTCTGCCCCACCAACACATTCCTCCTGGTGGCCAACAGGGGGCTCTGCGACAGCTGGCGGTATTGTCATCAGGGTTAATACTACGATCCTATTAGGCTGCGCTGCACGACTCAGATCTAAGGCTGGATTAGAGAGCTCTCTGAACAATTGGACAGCGGATTGTTCCAGATCATAAAAAATGGCCGAGGGGGGGACTGAAAGAAAAAATTGTGTGACGTGAGGTAAATAACAGCAAAACAGAAACAGGACCTTACAATCTTGGTGAGTTGTCCTGTTTTTTTGTCTCACTGAGGCACAGTAAATTGAACATGATTGAACATAATGATGGCGACACAACTGAAGATAAATGTGCGCACGTAAACACACAGTCTGTGTACTCACACGATAGCTCACTAATCATAATTCATGTTCCTAGGTACAAACACACTCACACACTGATTGTCATGAATATTTATACACTGTGTGCTGTAGCAATCCATCACATACTGTACAGAACGGCACAGGTTGAGTGCACTGAGGTGATGTGGAAGTAATACTAATGTGAATTTATGTTTGAAGGATAAAGCTGGCATTTTTTGCTATTGTCAACCCCTCCCATGAAAGAACCAAAACCATCAATGTGTTGGTAACGAAGGGACACATGGCTCACCAATGTTGTGGCTCATTGACGTGTTTTTAATAGCTTTTGGACAACAATGGAGGTCTATGGAACAGAGGAATAAGATAGAGAGAGAAAGCTTAAGAGGGATCAATTCATTGTTGGGTTTGGTCTTTTCATGTGATTTGCTGACTGGAATTATCACCTGATCCTTGAACAACTGGAAAGCCGGCACATGTTATTTATATTACTGTTGGGACTACATAATCAAGTAAATCCATAAGCAATTTCTTTACCACACTTTCAATATAGAAGGCGTCTTCAAGTTCTACTCATGACATTCAGTGGACAGCTAGAGAGAAGTTGGTTATAGATGTGCACACAACACAAACATGCTCTTGTGTAGTCAGAAGTCTGTTTGGCTAATGACAACCAGTGTCGGGCAAGTTACTTGAAAAATGTAATCAAATACTGCAAAAACAATCACAGAAAACGAGACATTATGGTTTTGGAGGACAGCCTACAACAGCTAACCAAGCATCAGTGATTGCATGCAGCACGTCAGAAGTCTCGTCCTCACAGTTCACACACCCTCCAACTCTAAACAACACCCAGGTGATTCCTCAATGGAGGATTATTAGTGACCAAGGTTAGCTAGAAGACTCAACATTTAAATTAAATAACTTTGGAGTTTGGAGAGGCTAGCCGCCACCCCACACCTCCTGATCCTGAGCCAAGCTAACATGTCCCGGACCAATCCCAGTCCACTGAACGCACAGAACTGATCAACCCACCCATCCAACTCTAATCCCTTACACTACATTACTGAAAAAGTCATCACATTACTGCACATCCATGACCAAGTTGGATGTGCAGTAATATCCATACTTTATGACTCCCTTTAACTGCATGCCAATACGTTCCCTGACTTCACAGTACTGTTGGTGGGATTCCTCTGTAACACAAAAGAGTACTTCTCCAGCAACAAAGCCAGTTGAAGTTGCTGCTCTGGACCACCACCTACGTTGAGCTAGTTAAGGATGGACTGGACGTCTGGTGACTTGTCAGGGCGTTTGTTGATATCGTTTTTCACACTGCCTACATGAGCCAAAACCCCAAGCCTAGTCCTTGGCCTTGTTCATGACTTCAACTGATGTACCAAGGTTGGTACAACATAACATAACGTATAATAGAGGCAAGCGAGGGCGCAGGAGGGGAAAGGAAAAGGTAAAGTAATTAAACAAATATGGAAGATGAGAAAGAGCCAGAGGAGGAAAGGTATTGGGAGAGCAAAAAAAGGCCTATAATAGATTTTTAAACTTACAAGGATTAGAAAGAAAAAGTTATCTTGCAATACAAGAGCCCCTGTGCATACACCCCGACCTCACACCTCCATCACTCTGATTACATCAAAGTCCTGCACAATGCAAACAGCTTATTTCATTTCCATTACCAACAATGCCCCACGTGTGACACATGGGGAAAATCAGAGGCTCTCCTGTTACGTTAACATAACAAGCTTTCACATGATGCGTGATATTACTCTAATTGTAATCCCAGATGCCACATCTGCTGTCAGACTACTGTGTAATCCCTGACTGGGCTCCGGGATGTGCTATCGTCTGCGGCTAAAGGCGCGGACTTGTATCCTAGCGGTCCCCTGCATGCAGAATCTGCTGCGGTCTGAAATGCTAATCGCTAATGCCATTTCTGTGATCTGCAGAAAATGTCATTTAAAAAAAAGCCACAGGCCACTTTAGTCAAAGATCAGAAAAAGGCCAGTTTGCCCTCAGCCCAGCTCCCTGTGGAGAATGAAGCCTCTACAGCTGACAAATTGCAGTTTTCACAACAGCGTCTGTGACCTGAGATGATGGATATCTTGTCTTTTCGCTTTCTGTGTCAATGAAGATCAATTGAATTCAGTTGTCTTTTCCATTGTAGGATGGCGAAACGTGCTTTGGCAATGTTTTGCTGTCATCAGGCAAAATGTACACTCTTTCTCAGAAAGGTTTCAAAACCTCAAGGATTGTAGATTTTGTTTTTCAAGCCACAGAAAAGCATGACACTTTGGAGTGAAAACAAAAGTCTTCAAAATTAGCAATTTTTGACAAGTTCTGCCAGACAGCAGCGATTTACAGATTGTATTATCAAAAGAAAATGAAAAAAATGCTGAAGCAAATGACTGAAAATCAAAATGTATCATCGAACACAACTCCTTTTAACCTTTGAGTCTCTTGTAATGCGTAATTATTTACCTGTCTCATTTTTTAAAATGCATTCTTTGTAGGTTAATCCCTGCAAGCGATCCCTTTCACATTGTCGCATTGTTGATTTGGCTTATTACAAACTCACTAAGACTAAACAGTATGTGATTATAGCAAACTTGATTTATCTCTTAGTATCAAAGAAAGAGCCAACCTTGGAAGTAAATGTAAACCAGGAGTCATTAAAATTCACCATAAAGAATTGATGTAGCAGCCTAATGTATTTGCTCCCAAAACGAATAACTTACTTTACAATATTTCATTTATATACAGTATGTTTAGGTCAGGTCACATGATTGGATGAAATTCTATGTAGAGCAATTCTATATATAAAATTTTAACTTTGAATTGAAACACGTTGTGTGTAAGGTCTGAATGTAACTCAGGAGATAATGCAGAATAGAAAAACTGGTGCTCTATTTGGTGCTCTCCCTCCTGATGCTGTGAGAGCAGTAAACCTCTTACCATGCAGCCATTTTACTCTGCACCATTCTGATTTTCAATCAAGTTTTCCGTCCATTTCCAGAAAATGTTATGCACTACACTCGTGTCCACAAAATACCAATGAAGATGTTGATTGAAAAATAATTTCTTGGACTAATTTTGGCTTTTAGAAGACGGCCGGAGCTCAGAAATGTTAGTGTGTATTAAGGTGTGAAATGATTGTTTTTAGTTTATGAAAAATGCAGAGAGGAAATCTCGCTGTTTAAGTGTGAAGTGCAGCACATATTAGGTGCTGGAATTTTTTCTGGCGTTGTGGTGATTGTTGCTGTGCAACACACAGTATGCACATGGGGTGGTCAGCATTATCTATCATGTGGCAGAGCGCAGTGATGGAAGATGTTTACCGTCGGTCCTCTGCGAGCTGGCAGTGGGGGAGAGATGGATGGGAGGAGGAGGGGGATGGACAGTGGGGCATCGGTGGTAGGGGCTGTGTTACTGCTGGGATCATTTGCCTCCCACGAGTCGGCGCTTTCATGAGTGAACAAGTGGTGAGAGGCTGGACCTCATTATGAAACGGCACACTGAATTTGAAGCTGCATATAATGTCCACATTTGTGATATGTGCATTTCTGTTTGTGAGGGCGTCTGTGTGAGTGACGTTTATGAACAAGTAGGTGTGTGCTCCAACCGCAGCGTCCGTCCACAATCCTCCGCCACGGTCAAATAATCCCCTTTCTTCTGCCAATTTTTTTTTTCCCGTTGCTGGATTGGACTGGCGGAGATAATCTGGGATTAGAGCGAGCAGTCAGGCCTGGTGTGCTCCTCATTCATTTAGACTGGCCAGGCATGTTCAGCATCCATAGGGCATCTGCTGTGGGCCTCGACATATTCCATTACCTATCATCTCTCGACAAAATGTGGCAGATTTGGACACTCTGCATGCTAAACTGAGAGCGAGAATGAACACGGTTGCTGCCTGTTGGGCTGCAGTGGAGCAGCTGATCCCGCCATCCTCATCAGCCTCAATGAATGTAGACCTGAAATACTGGCAGATATATGCCTATGTGACTGACTGGCAAGAGATTTTAAAGACGTGATCCCTCTCTCTTGTCTTCTTGTTCTGGCAATTTATGTTCTGATATCCAGATTATTCCAGCATCGTTGCTGCAATGTTTCTGTAACAAAATAGTTTATGATGGAAACCATTGCCTCGGGTGGCAGGAAAGATTACTCCTTTTGACTAACTCTGCTCCATTCCTTGGATCCTTTTGCTCATAAATCCATCAAAGGTAAATGTTCACTGGGACTCCTGTAATCCATCTTTTCTTTCGGACACCCCCTTTGAAAAGCTCAAGACGCACGGGCAAGCGACAATGAGAAAAAAATAGTTCCGAATTGTATTTCTGTGAAAAAAAGAAGGTCTACTCTCAATCAGCACTTTGTAAGATGCACTGTTTACTTACTACTTACTGAGGCTTCCTTCACACAACATTACTCACCTATGATGGTATTCCTGAACAGTTTTCCCACTGATGTTGAGAGCAAGATCAATACCCAACACTAAGAATATACAGAAATTGAGTGGTCCACTACCTCTTTAAAATGAAAATGCCATCTGTCATGTGTGGTCTCCTCACACCAGAGGGTGTCCCCCCGTGCCTTGTTAATGTAATGGGAGCTAACCTAACCACGGAGCCGAGTGGTCTCATTAAAGATATCCGTGTGCATTAAATGACCTTTCACTGTCCTCCTTACAGATAATTATATATTTCATACAAGCATTGTACAAGCAAGAATTATATGTGAATATTTCACTGTGATGCTTTACACAGCAGAAGTCATGCAAAGGAATGGATAGACTCTTTCTAATTTGAATGAAATATCATATTGATTTGTTTGCCAAGTGTTTCATCGTTTCATCCTGTCTTATTGACACCTTGTCGGCCGTGCTAGCAGCATGGTTCTAGGGATGGCATTTTCATTGCATGACATTTATCAGAAATGGTTGATAATTACAAACAACCCCGTTAACCTTCACATTGACTTCCAGCCTCACGTCATTTCAGCAACGTCTAATGGCAGATATTTTTTTTTCCATTTTTATATGGTTGCAATACATCAAACAGGATCATAGAAGAATCAAGAACAGTGTTGTACTAAATACAGCACCATATTGGAGCACTGAGTATGTTTTGACCCCGTTGTAAAGTGTG
Source organism: Enoplosus armatus (assembly GCF_043641665.1). Classification (NCBI taxonomy): domain Eukaryota; kingdom Metazoa; phylum Chordata; class Actinopteri; order Centrarchiformes; family Enoplosidae; genus Enoplosus; species Enoplosus armatus. Next base: position 17,668,354 of record NC_092193.1, read on the forward strand.
TGAAACATCTACAGTGAGCAGTTGGGGGGGCTTTATTGTGCTGTAACTTGTAACTTTAAAGCTGCTTTAATCTATATTGTCATATTAACAATGGATGGCGTGAAAAGGGTCACTTGTAGTGACAAACCCACAGAGAATTAACTCCTTAGTGATGAGAAGACTCACAACTGTGCATGCACCATACAGAAACATCACTATATAACCTGACTCTGCGGCTCCCCTGAGCTTTAAGTCCAACTGCTACATCATTATGCTGCTGTGTAAATCACTTGTCCTGTGATCTCATTAGAGAAAAAAATCTGAAACCAAAAGGGAGACATTTTTGTTTTATATTTTTTGGTTTGATGATGGCGCCCCCCTAGTTTTGCATTAATTCCACAGAATATTGATCGGTATCCATTTATATAGATGAAGAACTTGTACTTTCGATATAGCCAAACAAATCTTGCATAAAGCGGTAAAGTCAGCGTTCTATCAGAGGCAGACGGTCACACTGAGCCAGACAGCTGCCTGCTACACGACACAAGAGCTGGGTAAGAAGGTAAGAAATAAATGGTTAAACTTGTGGCGACTACCTTTTCGCTCCCCAAATCGGACATGAGTACCAACAATGTGACTATATAACCATATAACTACACTGTACCACTGACAAATCCTCAATAAAGGCACCCTTTCAACATTTTTGTTCTTGAAAACAATAATTTTCCAATAACGTTCATCCGACCAACCAAATAAGCTGCAACCTCGTATTGCTCTGAGGCTTAAGTATACATCACAGTAGTGTTTTTCTTCATCTTTAAAATGACATCTTCACTGATGTTTTCCTTTACATTTGTCCGCGAGAGGTAATGTGGAGGTCCTGGGCCAGTAAATATGCAGAGGCCGTGCATCTGTTGACCTACAGTACAATCAATAACCGAGGCTGAGGAAACACAATGCTTTTCACTGTCATTCATCAGTTCAGAAGATAGTGATTAAGGTGTACAACATGTAAGTCCCCAAAATACTGCAGTGTCTTACTTATGTAGCTGATGAGATTTCAAAAATATGTTTCTTTGCAGTGAGAATCATTTTATTCACTCTGTGCTTTGCCATTAAAACGAGCACCAGAGAGTTACGTCTTGATGGCTCAACCTGTGCTGTGCTGAGGTCTGAATGCAGCCCAGAGCTTTATGTCATATAATCACAAGCTCACACACACATTGAATTATTGCTTTCTTCTTTGGGCTCTCTAATGGAGGAAGATGCCTCTTAAGGAAGTACGAATTGACAAAGGATTGCAAACAATGGTCTCCATTAGAGCTTTTTCAATATGAATTTAAGTATCTGAAATACAGAATGACACTGAGTGACACTAACTGAGTCACACTGAGCCTGAGGTCCTGTTGAATAAGAGAAAAGACAATGTTTCAACCAAATGGAGATTTTATGTTTGTCCCAAGTCACGGAGTCATTTATGAATGTGAAATAAATGACAATATATTGACAATGAGGCTTTATTGTTGCAAATGGGTTTTGCTTGATTCACGATTTTAGAGTTTACTTCATCTGTTAACAATAGAACGATGGACTTGTTGAAACTGAACTAGGACACAATGTAAATGAAGAAACATGCAAAGAAATGATTGATAGACCATGATAGACATATTTTTATCCCTTCAGTTACTTTAATGACATTTTCAAGGTTTTCCATAGACGCATGTCTAAAGTGAGGCTCAAGGCCACGAGTGCTTGTCGACCGAGCTGCCATGCAAGGTGCTGGTCTCCATCGGGAGCAACTTAGGGTTCAGTGTCTTGCTCAAGGACACTTCGACATGACGGGGGCAGCCGGGGATCAAACCCTCAACCCGCTCTAACCAGCTTTACCTCCCGTGCAACAGTGCTAACCACTGCGCCACCATGCCGCCCTATCAGGGCAGTCAAACCTGCCAGATACTTATTTGAGCAGCTGAAGCCTATTTCGTAACAGACTTGTTGGGTTGACTTGCTGTGCTACCTCCACACTTTGTTACGCTTTGTCAATTCAGTGACAGTGACATTTAATATAGCATTAGCTAATACCACGTTTTAAGCTAATATTTGATTCAACAATGTAGGTGAAGCCTACTGACAATAAAAATGTTCTTCTTTCTCTATCAATATTTCAGTTCACTGATTTTGAAGGCCATGGAACTCTGTTGAACTGGAAAGAACACTATTGATTAAGTCAAGTTAATTTATTAGCCCAATATCACCAATCACAATTTTCCTCAAGGGGATTTACGATGTGTATGGTGTACAGCACTGTCTGTCCTTAGATGTCGTACATGTGTGCAGAACAGATTCACACCACAAAATCATAGTATATACAATTATGATGACGAAGTGATTTGAAACAATAAGTGAGGAGGATGGATCCAGGATGAGCAGCTTCAGGTGTCACCTACTCAGTAGGGTCTGAGCAGACTGAAGGTGCCCATTCACTCTCAGGGCTTTGCCACGCTCTCCACAGCCTTGAGCTGTGTGTAACATGTATGTGCGCCCTGTTTTCATGCTTTTTTGCGGACAATTTCAGTCGCGTTGCGAAAAACCGGCGACGTGAAGCAAAGTGGTGAATTCCATTGTCAACAAATAAGCTTATGGGCGTCTAGTGTCCAAAAACTCAAGCAGATTAAATAAGTAGAGGGAGGCCGTGTGTGTGTGTGTGTGTGTGTGTGTGTGAGAGAGAGAGAGAGAGAGAGAGAGAGAGAGAGCTCCAGTTTTCTTCAGATTTGAAATGTTCCACCTCCGTCTCTTGGCGTTGCCCCTCTCACAGCTGATGGAGGAAGGCGCTCTTGTCACTGGTCTGATAGCAGAGCGCACACTCGCGCTGATGATGCAGGTGTCCTCTTCTTCTTCTTCTTCTTCTTCTTCTTCACTTTAATCTACGGATAATAAGTGTTGTGGGGTTTTTGTTTCTTCCTCCCCTCCACCCCCCTCCTGCTGCTGCAGTATGAGCGCTGAATGCAGCAGTTACTACAGCGCAGACGGTGTGTTTGTGGACGGATTCTCGTGCCCCCGACCGGGGAACGCTACCACTGCCGTCTACTGCTGCGGATTTAATGACGTGAAGTATTGCTGTGATGATCCCAACAGTTTCTTCCCGTATGAGTACGGATACATGTGGTGGCTGAGGTGAGACAAATGAAGTGTTTTTCCCCCTCCCTCCTTATTGGTAGTCATTTCTAAATATTATTGAACTTGTTTTTTATTTTGTCACTTATTTGAAATATGCTAAAGATGCTGTCGTCTATGTAATCATACTCCACCATGATCAACAGATGGGCTAATGACTGCGTAACAAATATGTTCTTCATATTAACTCCCTTGTGATTCAGCTTGACACAAAATCTTTACAAAGGTAATTACTTAAGCTGCTGAGGTCCTTTGTGCTTGTAACCCCCCAAATCCCTCACTCATTCTCAGCAAGGAGAAGGTGGGGAGTTGTCTACTTAATTTTTAGTTTAATGCAGTGTCTCACCTCATACACCTCCTCTGCACTATTTACCTTTCCCTCCCCACATCTGTTTTCTCTTATTGCCCTCTCCTCTCCTCATCTCTCCTCCTGTCTCCTTGTCTCCTCTCCTTTCTCAGTGTCGGCGCTCTGGTTGGTCTGTCCATTGCAGCCGTGGTCCTCCTTGCCTTCCTCATCACCGTATGTGTCCTCTGCTACCTCTTCATCGCCACCAAACCCAGTCGTCTAGATAATGGCCTCCCCCTCAGAACGCCAGGTAAGTGTGTGTAGGCCCTCTTAAGTATGCTATGATAATAGGTATGTGTTCCATTCTGGTGTGCTGCTTCTAAAAGCCTTACATGTAGAGAAAATCTCTGCAATCAGCAGCATCTTCAGGTTTTAAATGACCTGCTCTTCTGTGCTTTTTAGCAGGAGATCCCAGTGAGGGATCCAGTCATGCGAGAACACCCTGTGCTTCTGGCCCAAAGGGATTCAGAAAACACTTCATGAGCAGGAAGCTGGACTGTGACAACCAGCAGTCAGACCCCGAGCCCCTGTTCCAGAGGTGTTTCACAGCTACCGTCACCGCTGTGAAAGTGGAAAATCCCTCTTAGGTGGCTGAGAGACGTCTTATTTGGAAATGGGACCAGCAGTCCAGACGTCAAGAGAACTAGTTGATCTGGAGGCAGACTGCGCTGCCATGGGGCCGCCATGACACTTGGAGGAACAGTGGCTGACATAATCTGGTGTGCAACTCTATGAGTGCTGTAGACCCTAAAAAGCTCTTTTGCATTTCTTCTTGCACTCTCTCCTCCTCATGACTGCATAAGTGTTTCAGCGCCATGCAGCATTAATTGAGAGCATATGAATGGAAATTGATTGCCACCATCTTCTTGAAGAGAATGATTAAAATTGGTCTCGAGAAAGACTTATTGAGCATTATTCAATCATATGCTAGGGCAACAGGGGACGTAGACCGAGTGTTGGGGCCCACTTCACATTCAGGACGTATGATTTCATGTGCACCATGGAAAGATGCCGACGATGTGGCTTATAGCAGGAAAAAGAGCCCGACATAGCAAGCAACAGATAAAGTCAGGGTGCACCCTCGGGAAGTAGGGTGCTACATTTTACTCAGGGACTGGAGGACTTGTGGGGAGGATCCACACTGTGATGAGACTGTTGCTATTCATTCAAATGCTTAAAATGACCTATGTTTCATGCTTTCATGAGTCAAGTCAATTTCATTTACACAGCCCAATATCACAAAATCACAGATTTGCCTCAAGGAGCTTTACAATCTGCACAGAGACTTCTTGTAATCCCAAAACGCCTTTATGTGGTCTTAACCATTGGGCTATCAGGACACCATGATTTGACCGTTTATAGCAAATGGTTATACAGTTAGATTGATGCTCTCAAAGAAGCTGAACAGCAACAAGGATTCTGCTGAGAGAACTAATCCCCCTTAATAAAGAAATACCTGCACATTAAATCTTGACATATGAGGAGGAGGCTGGTGGCGTTGGCATCAGCATAATTAGCAGAGTAACAGTGATGGGTGTCAAGTTATAATATATATATATAAAATATTATAAAATATGATAATTGCGTTGGATGGCACAAGTCATCTGTTTGCCAGTGATTGTGAAGCATAAATGAAAAAGCTGATGCCAATCAGCTAATACAAGTGCGACCTCAGTGTTCTGCCTGAACCAATGCTATGCATCAATAGCTTTAGTTTTAACACTTGAACTATCCAAATCTTAGGCTGCCTTCAGGCTTTAGCTCTGCATAAAACATGAACCTAAACCTAAATGCATACAATCGCACATTCCTGGTAGATTACTACAGAACAGGAACACCATATTTCTACTGTTTACCTCGCGTTTGTGGTGATGAAATATAATAGAATTGCTGCGGTGATCATTTCTGGTTGTAAAATCCTGTCTGTGCAGTGTTATAAGCCTTCAAAATCACGCATCTGCTACCCAAACTCGACTTCCTTGATTGTATTTGTAGCTCACCTTAAGCAACAAGCCCCCACCGACGCAGCCCCACCCTTGCTTTGTATTAACACATGGCTGTTTTTGGTCTGAACGCCTACTTAAGCACTGAGCTGGCAGATGAGGAAAAAGCTCATATGCCTCGTTTCTATTATTCAGTGTTACACTGTGGTCCAGGTGTGGGTGAGAACAGGTGAGTTTTGAAAAGATCATGCACAATTCTCTACGTAGCTGCTGCTCCTAAATAGCACAACGGACGTTGCCAGCCTACCAGTATATACTGGTATACTTTGCATTAAAATGTACTAAGATTGAAGTTTTTCAGGACAAACACAAAGCTTTCTGACCGCTGTGCCATTGAGCTACGGACATTTTTTCCGCCGTTTTTATTCAAAGAATCCAAATTAACCAACTTAAAGGAAAATGCTGGGGTTATAGTTTCACTGTATATAAGGAGGAGGCATACATGAGATATGTGTGCTCTGTATCTACCGGATGGTCAGTTCCTTCTCAAAACGTTCTAGTGGCCTTGTTTTTGTAACTCAGAATGGTAGCTTATGTATTTCTGAATTCATGCAAAATGTCATGTCTTGTATTGGTGATTCCGCTTGTGTGATTGTTATATGGAAACTGACCTCAATTTTTAATGTCAACACTGTTCATTTTTCACCAGTCTCTTATTATGTGTTATTAAGTCATAATGTGCAAACAATTTACTTTAAAGTAAAATAGAAAGTGTCTCTTTAACAGTGTGTTCATTAATGTGTGTTTAAGTTACCTTATAAAATGTTACAAGCTATCAACGGTTTGGAGGAATGAGGTTTCTGTTGCGCTCACGCATTATGTTGATAAATTCAAGATGTCGCTTGTAGATGTCAGCACAAAGGTACCGCAGTGCTCTACTGTAGCGTACATGTATGACAAGACTGAGGGCTCCTACGTTTGATCGCAGGACTGCACTCTGGGAACGCACATAGTGATTTATTAAGACAGTTCTTGAAAGAGCATCAATAAAACCTGAATCAAAAGACGCAACCTGATTACTGTGCAGTGATGCTGATATTTTCACGGTTATAGACTGAACTGGCCAGATGGCATGTGGTGGAAAAGCAACAAACCAGTTGCAGCTCGTATCATTGACATTGTGAAATTCTAACTGAATTTTGATGCACCTACCCTCAGATTTATTATCTACAAAAGAATATCAACATGACAACTACTAATGGCTATTAAATCCTAAAAAACAAGATAATTATGACTTTGGAGCAGCACGTGTCACAGCACTATTCTGAAAGGAATTAATTTCCTTTGGTTTTTTTTGGTTTATCTTGAGGTTCCTCAGTACAAACTTCTTATTCAGAGAAACTGTTTGATGAGCAAGTCCACTACCAAGCTGACGTGTGTTGTTTTCTTATTAAACTCATCCAACTGAGCAACTCTGATGATGAAGGCTTGCTTTAAAGCTACTGTGTCAGTTAAAGAGTTTAAGAAGAAAAGATTAGATGGGTCAGTGAGACTTAAAGTCAGACAGTTCAGATTTGGTGCTAGCTTTGGGTTCTTAATCTGTCTCTGCAGAGGGGCAGAGCCTTGGAGAGCCAGCAGGAGCATTTCTGGAAATGAATGCGGTCAGAGGAGTCAGTGATGGGGACGACAGAGACAACAAAACTGCTTGGATCACTGTGATTAGCATTAGAGAATCTCAAGGAGGTCTGAAAAAGGGTTGTGTAGTTATTCTTTTTGCAGATGGGAGGGTAGTCAAACTATTTTTGGAAGAGCAGAGACGGGTCTTTACTTTCAAACATCCCAAATTTATTTTTCAGAATATTATCATTCAAATGATGGTTCTAGTGTGCACAGTGGGTCCTAAAGGTACGATTTCCCATATGAGACAATCCTGTCCTGAAATATAAGATTTAACCCCTCCTCTCCCCAGTGACTTTTGTTCAGTGTACGCCGGTCGGATTAAAAAGAAAAAAAGTCTTTGGAGAAAATAGTGTCGTTCATTCGAGATGAAAGGACTTCAAGGCTAAAGCTGGTGCAAAGGAAGAAACCAGTGCCAATTTTAGAGATTACTGAGCGCTTTGAGTACGTCACTTTGAAGTTACTGTTTTCTCACACAAAATATTACACAGAAAAATGTCTTCTGTGATCTTTGTGGTTGAAGGGGGCCGTTCATATTCATGTATCACCATCATCTTAAAGGTGATTTTCTTTCTTTCTTTCTTTCTTTTTTTTGTTTTTACAAAAGGACAGCCAATTAAGGAGTAAATTAAAAGTATTTTTCTGAAGTTCTGAAGACTCTCAGCTCCAGTTCCCTGTTCAAAGAGGGCTTCTGGTAAACCTTTGTGAAGCAGGCCTCTATTCCTGGAGGTAGAGTGCAGCGTATCTAATGAGGTGTCTCTGAGTTAAGTGTGAAATGTTCTTAAGATTCTTGAAGCGCTTCTGAGGACTCATCATTTCCTCTCTCTGTCCTCCTCTCAGCATCACTGATTGAGACCTGATGAATTAGTGGGAAGTGGCTCAAGAAAATTCTTTTCATGACAGAAAAACCAACTGAAGTGATGTAAAGCCACAGTTTTTCACCTCACTGATCTTCTGTAAACCCCCCAGGACAGACTGTAAATTTCCGTGGATGCCTCCCATACACACTCAGCATGTAGACTCTGTGGAGAGCTTTTGTTTCACACACGTCTTATGTGATTGCAGTGCCACTATCTGGCCACAGAGCACGGATGCAACAACTGTGACTATTCATCCAAAGGCTTTATTTGTCCCTGTCACTAAATGACTGGAATAGTGAGTGTAAAAAGGAATTAGAAGGAGAAATGAATGATCAACCTAATAAAGTTACTCATTAACGTCTCTGTCTTGAGGGCATGGAGCAGGAAAGGTGACATTATGGCCTTCAACCTTTGGCCAGCAAGGCTCTTCATTCTATCAGAGGGAGCTGAAGAGGAAGACAAAAACAGCAGTTAAACGTCAGGACAAGCCAAGACATACACCTGCTCTGTCAACTACCCTATTTTGCACAGGTAAATCCTTTTAGATTTTATTTTTGTGTGTTTTTTGTGCTGTTGTAGATTGTGTAAATTGGCAGTAAGGTTACTGTATGTGTCGGTTAGACAGTATTGGGTCAGTTGTTTGTATCTGAGACACAGCTACTATGTGCTGGCCTACATTTCCAAATACACGTTTGGCCACATTACCTGTGTACTCCTGCTTCAAATTAAATATCTTCAGCGAAAATATGCTGTACGGATATACTGTACATCTGCTCCCTGGATTAAGGATCATTATCTCTATAACAAATGCTATGTTCAAAGTTAATTAGTAAGCAGTCCGGGACTGTAGTCATGAACATTGCTCAAGACCTGGCAAGTCAACTCCCTGACATCATGTGACAGCTTCAGTGTGGAAGTTTTAAGTATGTTTTTGTTCATGTGTAATTGTTTGTTAATGCGTCCTTTCTAGTGCCAGTCTAGTGTAATGGAAAGACATCACCAGCTGAAACAAAATTCTGATCGCTGATATTTCAGGGTTACGATTCCCCAAAACTAACACAGAGATGGGCCGGTGGAGCTGCAGCGTCTTTGTGGTGCTTTTTCTTTGTGGAGCTTTTATCAGAGAAGCACATACGGCTACTGTATCTGATGCTGGGGAACACAAAGGCGCTCAGAGACATCTTCTGATGGAAGAAGAAGATCAAACCAACAGCAACAGCACTGGAACTCTAAGTAAGTAACAAAAGACACACTCTGTTGGGTATTTCACCATCATCCAAGTATTTACAACCAGGTGTGTTTGAGGAACTTTGAACTCTGCAACACTTCATTTACAGGACACTATTTGAATGCACTGGTGTTGACCTCCTTGTCTTAATAGTTACACGTAGATGCAATAAATGTTTTTCCTGCTCTCTTCTCAGGGGCATCCGATTCAGGTATGGGCCCAAAGTCTGTGGAGTGGTCCTATCTGGCTGCAGGACTGGGGACGGCCCTCACCATCTCACTCCTCATCGTGATGACGGTCAAGTTTCGCCTCTTCCATCGCTTCTTGGCCAGCTACAGACACTCCCTACTCCAAGAGGCTGACGGGATCAGCCAGTATGGCCAGGAGGATGCGTCCTTCCCTAGAATGGCAGTGGTTAGTGGGACTCCAAGAGGACTGGATGAAGACGATGATGGCTTCATTGAGGATAACTATATCCAGACCAGTGAGAAAGACAGGGCAGACAGAGAACAAGAGGAGGAGGAGGAAGGGATGGAAGACAGCGACGATGATCTTGAGTTCACTATAGGGTGATTAGATAAAAGAAGACTTCATCAAAAACAGCTGGTTTACCAGATAAAATGACACTATAGAGAAGGTCTTGATTGACAGTCGACAGTAAAGCTGTGATTCTGAACCTTTCTGGCCGGTGACCCCTTAAAACAAATCCTTGACTACTTGCAAGCTCTTGTCAGTCCTTGCATATGTTCTACCAAAAAGTGTCCCCCCCAAAAAGTCTCATATTGTTTATTTAAATAATTGTTATTGGCCAGAATAAGCAAACCTGCCGATGTCACAAGTTTAAAGTAAAGTCAAATTTTTTTCTTTTCTCCTGTTCCAATTTATCCTTTCGCTCAGATCATCTGATCACCCGACCCATAGCTTGGGAACCGCTGAAAGTGCCCAGTAGATGAATGACAACTGTAAAAAAAAACTGAATGAGCCACAGTTGCTTCAATAGCTGCAATAATGATTAGACTTTTAAATGAGCAAATTTAAGTAGCACATTATGATGAAAGCAATAATGAAACTGTATAAACAAAAATGAATTGATTTTTTGAAAAATGTTACTGATTGCCATTGACTTCATTTGAGTACAGTATGGTAGTTGTGAGCACATCCCATCGTATACTTTCCCTGGATTATAGACCCTTTATATTTTGACCATACTGGGTCTTCATTAGACAAATGACTAAGGGCGATTTATATATACAGTATATATATATATATATATATATATATATATATATATATATATATATATATATATAATTTCAAAGCTGACTACACCTTGCTGACATAAAATGAATATATTATGTGTATATCCATCTGTACATTGCTGTTGCATGAGAAATCTGAATAGCACCTGTCAAACATTTGAGTGAGTCAAGTATTCACATTCTAGTCACGTGGTCAGTTGATTATATTTTGACTGTGAATCAACAGCAAAGAGGTGAAACAACTTGGCACGTCATCACCTTTGTTGCAGTCTGAACGTGCAGAAAGTTACAGAGTCTGATGTGTGTGAGAGTGAAAGTATTTGAATGCATTTGTATGTATAGTCTGAAATTGTTTTATTGGAAAATGTAGTCCATGAATAAATTCTTTCTAATTCCAATTTCATATTTATCAATTCTTTCGTTGACTTGGCCAACCTCGGTCTTTGAGTCAGTGGTAGAGAACAGAAATATCCTGAACACAGAAAACATACAGTAATGATTTGATGTGAACAATGGTGCATTCAGACAGTGTGTCCATCAGATTATTGAGCCATTGTTGCTTTTGATGATGTTCAACAGTAGTCAGTGTTATGCTGATGGTAACGAAAAGACTGGAAAGATGGCCCAACAGCTGTGAAGTCCAAGCCTAAGGGGGCTGATGCTCTCCTAAATGAATCTCTTCGTTTTCCTTTTTGTACATCAAGACACATTTCATCTAATCTTTCCTTTGATCCTTGATCCCTTTTCTCAGAGAGATTTTGCCCCTTTTAGTACATTCAGATCAGGCTGGTCCTGCTGGAGGTTGTCTCTCTCCTGGCCTGACTCATCTGTCCTCCTGAGACACTGAACACCCTGACAGCTCGACTCCCCAGCCTCCTCAGTCTGCTCATTCTCATCCTCCTCCTCTGCTCCCTTCTTCTTTTAAGGTAGATGAGCACGCTGTAGCCCACTACAGCTAGGGCCATGCCGGCCCCAGCTGCCATCAGCACCAGACTAGACACCAACATTTCCTTGCTGTCGTGACCTTGGCTGCGGATTGTGGCCACACATAGAAGCACCGTCCCGCAGAGCATCACTGCCAGCCCCACAGCTAAGATGAGTGCCGGGTCAGCCCTGCCGCCGCTCTTGAGCTGGTTGATCCGACGCCGACTGTGCACACAGTTCATGTCCTGGATGGCAGAGCTGAGAAGCTGCTTGAGCAGAACAGCCAGGGCTAAGAGGCAGAGCGTAGTGCCCACCCCGAGGCGCCACTCCCCAGACAGGCTGGTGGTGGTGGAGAGGAGGCTCACGCCACTGAGGCCCAGCCCCAGTATGAGGGCCACCGAGGCACAGTAGCACAGCAGGGATTGGCGTGGCTCTCCGAACCACCACAGCTCCACTTGATCCTCCAGGACACGTCGCTGCATCAGGGTGCGGTCCAGGTAGAGACCTGGGGGGTGACGGATGGTGTGGTGGGGCTGGTAGAAGGTCTGCATCTCAGGCATGGCAGGGGGCAGTTATCACAGCTCGGGCAGCCAAAAAACAGATTGACACCTTGTAAAAGTGTGCAGAATTAGAATAAAATGGGATTCAAACTAATCTTTACCAAGATTATTTTAAAAGTTACTTTTACCACACCAACTATGCAAACTCGATTATCAGCAGAAACATCCTGTGCTTCATCTTAACTTCTGATAAAACAGTTACTCACCTGGTGTTAGATGAGTGTCACGTGTTGCTGTCCATCCGTCAAAGCATTACACAAGTTAGTTTGGAAGATCCTACAGTTGTTTGGTCTTGTAGTTTCATTCCGTAGATGAGAAGCTTCACATCAAAATAAGCCAGCTTCAAGGAATAGTTTCCAATGCTTAAACTGTAAGTTTAATTTGCCCAAGCTGCTTTCAGGGATGAAACTCTCTCTCACTGAAGACGGTAGAAGTATCCTGACTTCATGCTGGAGGCAGAAAATTAGCAAGAACCCAACCATAGAAGAAGAAGAGACTTCCACTATGTAATACTCCCTGTACGTAGAGAAGTGATGATGATGTTGACATCCTGGCAGGGTGTTGTGTACGTAGCCCGTCCACATGTCTGCTCATGATCACCACAGTGACTGTACTATCGTCACAGATTGATCATCTCTACCCCAGTGCCTGGCAGAACAGAGAACCCCCCCCCCCTACTCTCATCACACGGGAACACCATCTTGTCTGGTGAAGTGGGAAAAGACAGGTCACAATGGCCGTGTTGGATCATGGCTTGGACAGAGATTGGCGACATTGTCCACCGTGCCCCCACACAGACAATGGGCTGTCCAGCGAACACAATGACTGTGCTGCAGGAGGCGGGTGGGAGTGTGTGTGAGCCATGGAGGGGTTTTGCGTTGCTGCTGTGGAGGGCTGAGTGATGTCAGTGTGTACTGATAATGGTGTTTCTGTGATCCAAAGGATGGCGTCATTCACACACTATGTTGAGCCTCTTAGACCTCAGTGAATGCTGCCTCTCCTCAGCGACCAAGGCCAGCTGATCTGTCTCTTCCTGCCATGACTGAAAACATTTCATCAAAACATTTTGCCTTAAAAAAGGATTAGTTTGACATTTTTGGAAATACACTTTCTTAGCACTAGACTAGCTTCTGAGAAGCGAGTACAACTTTTTTGGCTTTGTTTTGAAGCTAATAAATCTTCATGGAATGCAGCATCATTAATGTTATATGTTACACCTGTGCTTTGCAGTAAGAAAGGTCTGACAGCAGCATGTGCACTGTATGTGCATCATGTGTTTAACTACACATATTTGTCTGATTGAATAACATTTACATTTTTAAAACACTCTTTTTCTGTCTTGGGTCTTCAGACTAAAATAATTTTGAGAGGATGTACATGAAACGTGGCTTAAAGTACTATTTGGGGGGGCGGTGGCGTAGAAGTGTTCAGCACACGTATGAACAAATCTAACACCTAATCCTCATGCAGAGTGTGATGAATCATTGTTGTACCTGAACAAATCTGTGGCTTTTAGCAGTAGAGCTCCCCTCACGTGTGACTGACAGCATCTGTCAGCTCAGCTGTGATATTGTGTGTTACTTTCCAGTTAAAAGCTTACTGAAAGACCTCAAAAGCCACACCCACAGCTATTCCTGTAAATCTATAAATAGTGCTTGTATATACCTAGTTTTATACTGAGCTGAATGAGAGTGCAGACCATCAACAGGGTGAACTTCCTACTACAGTAAATCAGTGCCATAACATCACAGAGTTACGAATGATCACTTTCTGATAAGTTAAATGTAACACACGGATGTGTTTGCTTAGCTTAGGAACAATGAACAAACTGATTCAAATGAGCAAATTGATTTGTAATTTCCAGTTAAAGTCAAACAGAGAAAGAAAAAGACAGATGCAGAGCCACCATATATGCCTCCATCTGAAACTCCTTGTGGAGGTCCAACACTGTGAGTTACAAGAGACAGGAAATGACAATGAAGACACTCAGTGGCATACTGTTGTACAGTGCTGGTGACTGAGCCATCTAGCTATGTCTGAATGATAGATCAATCACTTTTCAACAGTGGTGAAGAGCTGATGCTGAGCCTCCCCGGAGTACTTTCACTATTTTGCAAATACAAAGGGACAAGCCAGGGAAGGCCTCCTGACTGAAGGAGTGCAACAGGAGCTCAACGTGCACCCCCCTCTATTGGACAATATCACAAACTGTGCAGGTCAGCCTTTGAATCTTTGAGCCTTTGAGTATCAACTGAAGTCAAATGTCAAATTGTGATCTTCAACAAAAGCATACCTACATGTTTACTTTGTTATCATGAGGAAAAGAAAGGAGACAAAAGGATAACATTTATGAACCAATGGTGGATTGGAAGGGTGGGTAGATGGATGGATGTTATTGGACTTACAATAACAGTATGCTAATACAGTATGCTACTGTATGTCTTTGGTTTGTACAAAGTGCTAATACTGTGCCCTCTACCTGCAGTGGGTCCTCGACATAGATCAGAGATGTTGACGTAATGGCTGCCTCTCTATCTAATTATTATCAGTGTTACAACACATTTTATGATTTCATGACTGGAGAAGGATTTCTACATGCTATTATTTCATCCGGACAGTTTCATTTGAATGGTAAAAGAATCCCCTGGACTGACTCACGAATAATTATGATACTACTTTATGCCTTTGTGTCATGGACATATCTAAATCTGTATGAAATATATGAATTTCCTGCGTAGGAGCCTGATCTTACACCAGCAATGACATCATTTATTACAATAACAATTGAGTGCTGACAGACAAACAGGAGTTTGCTTGACAGCTTCTGGTCAATTAAGTCAGGGGGCCGGTTGCTGTAATAATTAAGAAAATCTGTGAATCCAAAGAATAAGGCAGGCCATATTAGTCTATAATAATTACTCTTATTATTGATTACTATTATTAGTTATTGTCACTCAACCTTGTACTAGCCTTTGCCGCATCATCAAGTGGACACAGTTGCTAGATGACTGGGCTTTTAGTCTTGTTTTCACCATGATACAAAATACAGTGTCTATTTGTTATGAATAAGTTAAAGCCCTAACATATTAGCCCAGTAATGAAATGCATCAATATTTGAAGAAATGATTGTGCCAGGTTATTATGCATTTGGCATCTTTCTGGTAAATGTGTATGTTTATCTGTTTGTTCGCCTTGTGATAGCATTGCCTGTTCGTTTGCCTGGTTCATTGGCTCAGACAAAACTGGATGTAGAAAATTGATATGGGATTAAATTACATATTATATATTCCTGAGCATAAAATATATCATTCTGCTGTTTATTGATTGTTTATTTATTATTAGTTAAGGCGGCTACAATTTCGGCAAGATATATATAGTGCAGTCCATATATGTTTGGACCCGTTTTTGAATTCACTATCACTGTAGAATCGTCTACGGCCTAAAAAGTAGGACTATTTTGTTAAAAAGGGCTATGATTCCTACACTGCACCCTCAAACCTCCTTAACCTTTTAACATTTTAAATCGTATATACTGAGTATAGAGCCACATCAACAGAAAATACTTAGAGACTGCACTATATATAGTCGTAAATGCAACTTGTCCCATTTACCGTAATAATACATCGACAGTTACACAATATCTGTATGTCTGTGTAAAATGTGTTTTGTTGTTGTTGTTGCCAAAGATCAACCTGTAGAGGGCAGCAGCCTCCACGTTTGGACAGCAGCCTGCAGGATGCCCACACTGTACAGTTTATGGAGGTACAGTACATGCAGTGGTAGAGGAAGTACTTGGGTCTTTTACTTAAGTAATGATACTGGGGTATTAGGGTACTATAGGGGTACTTACTAAATAACTCCGGGGTACATTTGTGGTTTTTACTTTGAAACCAACAAAGTACTATAGCCTATATGTTACTGTGTACGTTGTAAAGTAAGCCTACTACTGTACTTACAGGGGACCTCAGAAGCCTGAGGTGTACAGGTTTTTGTGAATTGACACTGTTGTTACACAGGGTGCTGTTAGTTGATGTTATGGAGTACAGCTACGATGAGGTTTCTACAGTAAATCAGCTGCAGGAGATGATGGTTTTTATGTCCTCAGTGAAGGACACAGACACCACAGTCATTGAAAAACTGCACTGAGAGTCATTACACAATATCAAATCAAAATATGACACGACGAGCTATGAGTAATTTCTTTCTTCTTCATTACAACGGCGAACTAGTTTCCAACTTTGCCAACAACTTTGCAACCAAAAGTGAGCAGCCCTAATGCCAAAACCAAAGGCAACAGCTACACAAAACGTCTCTGTCGTGTGATTTTTAAGTTCCCAGATTGTTACCCCCTTTCCCCCTAACTTCACATCTTGTTCCCTCCTTGTACCTACTGTACTGTAAAAAACATTGCAGTGTAAATTGGGCAGTATCAGGCTGTAGGTTGTGGGCCGTCATCTAAAGCATCACCAAACTATATATATATATATTTATATATACCACAGATATATTGAGCAAAATACATATAGATTAGCTTCAGTAAATTTTTCAATATCACTTATATAAGAAGAACATCCTTCAAGTTTTTACACAGTTAGTTTTAAACTGTGCTGGGTGTGTGGAGGAAGGATACAATTCTACTTAGAGCCTTAAAAAGGGGTTGGTTATGGTTGGGATTAAGGTGGGGGGCTGGAGGAGTGTTGAGCAGAGACAGCAGCCTCCACAAACCTGCAGCGGTGTGCTCTTCGCAGTATGCTGCCAAACAAAATTGGTGTCCAAGAATGTGCCGTAGAGAGATTTGTGTGAACAGTTTCTCATTCTGGCCCGACACTCCAGCAGCTGATTTCACTGACAGGTGCAACATCAACCGGAGAGGATGAACTAATCTCACGGCTGCAGACCACTGGGTTAGACAAACAGGGCTTGTGACCAGAGCTTCACTGCTCCAGTTTCCCCCCAACCAGCTGGTGAAAGGTGAAGGGAAACTGAGCAAATGTGGTTCTCTCATCTCTCAACAGCAGCTCTTGAGCAAGGTACTAAAACCTAGTTCATTCAGTGCTCAGTGGCCATCTGTGGAAAGCTACACTGTAACTGAACCATGAAGCCTGTCGATGCCAGCCTCTGCAGCTGTGTGGATGCAGAGCAGAGAGAAAACAGTGTGCATGCTCAGCAAATATCCCCGAAAGGTTAATTAAATGAGAAATGTGGCCCAAGTAGAAGTCACGCTATTTACTGAAATGCTGTTCACATGCAAGGGGGACTGCAGATTTCCATGATTGCTGTGACCGTATGTGAGGACGATGGAAGCCTCTCTTGAATCCACAATGTCGAGAAAATGTGGCACATCATCTGGACGGACTGCTGTGACAAATGAAAACGATCTGCTGCCAGTTTTTTGAGGCCCTTGACAACAGGTGACACACTAGGCAGTTTACTTTACCGATCCTAACTTTTCAGCACTCTTTACAAGGTTCAACCACAAATCACAAACCCCTGCACAGACGTAGTTTAGCTGGATGTCACTCAGAGACGGAGAGATTTGTCATGAAGTGACTTCATCTCAGTAACTGATCTGTAGACAGTCTGTCAAAAAGGATTGCCATGACAATTGCTACCGACGTTCATGTTCCCCTCTGTATGAATTATAATAACGTTGGTGATCCCCTGACTTTTTCATCTAGCACCATCATCATGTCAAGAATTTCATTTGTTCAATACTTTGGTTCATAATATAATACATGCTAAACTAACATCATCCCCATCAGCCTCAACTCTGCTTTGTGTTTAGTGCTAAATAGCAAATGTTAGCATGCTAACACGCTAAACCAAGATGGTGAACACAGCAAGCGTTACCTGCTAAACTTGAGCATGTTAGCACGGTCATTGTGAGCTCATTAGCATGCTGACATTAGCATTTAGCTTAAAGCACCACTGTGTCCCTCCGTAGCTTCACAAAGCTGTAGACACTTGGTCTTGTTATTTCATTTTTACTTTAAATATATGATTAGGTCCGTTGTTTTCTCAGTTCCAGATTGTCTTTAGAGGGTCATGGTTCTCAACCTACAGAAACATTTGACTTTCTTTCTTTCTTTCTTTCTTTCTGTCTCTCTTGTAGATACTATTTGGTGCACATGGGCAATACAAGGGGATACACGGGATGTTTGACAGTGGAAAAAGGCTAGTGGGCTGGGCACTGAGGCCAGAGCATGAAAAGCAGCGCCATGGCCTTAGTTATACAAAATCTGCTCTCTAGTAGTTTCACATTTCAGTTGATTGACAATTTCTCTCTCTCTCTCAGTCTCTCAGATATACCCTGCCTCCTGCTTAATCCTCGATGTGCTAAAAGCGTTTTCATTTAGTCATGACTCACTCCTCACAGCGAATTGACTGTAAACTCAATTTAGTCTGTGTAATCTCTGATGGGCGAGAATCAGATTTGCAACTAAACCAAAAACATTTCTTGTGCTACATCAACATGCATCGCTTTAATTCTTACTTGCCAGATGGGCACAGAGGATAGCACATACTGTGCTAACATACTTAACATGTTATAATTATCTTTCAAACTACAAAACCTGCGGTCTGTGAGCTATTTCTATGAGCAGCTGTTTCTGTACATGTTATATAATAAGCCTATATTGCATGATGGGGATCATACACCCTAAGGAGATAGAAATTAAAACTAAAAATGCGTTACTTTGTGATTCCCAAGTCATTTGCCAATTTGCAGCATTGAGGGTTATATCTTGAAGAGACACGGATTATTCGAGAAAATGAGGAGTCTGTTTGTGTTGGGATATTTTCCTGTACAGCTAAACACCCTGGTCACAGCTCATAATCAGAATTTGTTGCAGCGAAGTCTGGAGCGAGCTAACATCACATTGGCTGATAGTGCTAACATACTGATTTTCAGACAATAATTCCTGTAACAGATTTGAACACCTGTTCAGCAACCACTGTGTTTTTTTTCCTTTCCGCCTGCTCCTGCTGCCTCATTCTTGCTGGATGGTTGCCGTGCAACCATGACAACAGGCCCCCAACTATCATGATTTTTTTTCCTCAGGGCTGCTTTATTGGCTGTGAATACAATTGTTTGTGCAAATACGTGCATGTGTGTGCCAGTGTCTGTTTGTGTATTCACTATATGTTGAGGTTGGGAGGGGGATTAAGTTATCCTTCAGCTTATCTCCATTAAAATGACTGATTATGCTGTCAGCAATGGTCGTGGCCTAGATTTGAAAGACAGCCTCGTTTGCTCTGGCTGGGAGCCACTAGACCTTGTAAATACTACGGATGCACTTTTATCTGCAGATGAGTATTACCTCATTGTGTTTAGTAAGAGCAATAACGCTGCAGTTTGGTTAATGAAAGAGGTACAGGGGGCCTTTTCCTGTTGCTGCTGCCTCTGAGAAACCTGTATAGCCTGCGGTTCACCTTAGCATTCGCATAATTTGCATATAAATGAGAATCACATCACATTATTGCATAGGGGGTATATTAATAATGGGGTTGTTGAACAGGATACGGCACTGTACACAAGACTTTTGCAGATGCTGAAACAGGTGGAGCCCAGAGCACCAGTTTCTGCCTCACTGAAGCCATGTTGTTCTGCATCTTTCACCTCCCTCTGCTCTCCATCTGACATACTTTCTTTCTTTCTTTCTTTCTTTCTTTCTTTCTTTCTTACGTTCTCTTGTTTTCATCATTGAAAGATTTGAAAAATGTGTTGACTGTGTGGACTCCCCCAAACTGAACACAAAAACACCACAGGGACACAAAATTGCTTGACCTCCTCATCCCCTCCTATCTGCTCCTGCTAGTCACCACCACTGCACCACTATTACATGTCTGTCATGCTCTGAAATTGATTTCACTGGCTCAGTGGGTGTGACATGGACAACCCAAGGACCCCTCTCACTCTCTTTTTCTCTCTTGCACGTGCACACACACACACACACACACACAGAGTTGTACTTTCTTGATTAGCATGAGTACACTCAATTTAAAAAAAAGAGGGAAAAGCTGGGTTGTTTGTATAAATGCTGTGTCAAATGCATTTGTTTAATTGTTTAAATTTTTCCGTGGTTAGGCACGTCTCTTGCCAGGCACCTGCACCAGAAGACCACACAACTTGTTGGTTCCTTTGTAAGGGTAAGTTGATGTAACTTTAATTTTTAACCGAATGACAGCAGAGTGATTAAGTTCACATAGCTTACTACAAACAGCTAAAGGTACTGGTCCACGGTTGTTAGCTAACATTATCCAGTCCCTGCACACCCTCAATCCACCCACACAGGTTTACGTTCATATTGTCACAGCTGTAAATAATAAAATGAATGATGGCTGAATTCCATTTAGCTGCTGTTTCAGGGTCTTGCTATTGTGCCTGCCTGCTAACTGTCACAGAGCGGAGCCATTGTTAATGTTACTAGAAACACCTGTGCTTTTCTTACTGTGACAAGTCAAAAAGCCTGCTGTGAAGAGACCTACTAGACCTCCTCTTAAGACTGTGTGGGCTGTACAAACTGTGCTCGATTGACAGCTCCCGCTCTCTCCCGGTAGTTTTGTTGCACCCCTTGCACCCTGTGGGACCAATTACACCTTTATCATTGTTAGTAGTTAGTTTGGTGACATCATGTAATTCCCAACTTCCAAGTGGCTAGAGGTCTAATCAGCCCGGTTTAATTGAAAACACCTGTGTGGGTATGTAGGGCCTTTAATTAATCCAGTCATATTAATTAGTGTGTTTGTGTATTGTTACTGTGTGTGATATGGGTTACAAATTAAAGCTGAATTGATATTAACATATACATATTTAATATAACTTAAGTAGTGAATTAAATGAGACAAATAATATCACAATGTCATGGTAGTTTTATACCCAGAAACCCACTATTGAACTAAAATGGTGTCTTGTTGACTTATTTTTTCTTAACATCTGGGTCAAATATGCCCAGGACATGTTCTGACTTGGCCAGGATAACCCAGCAATTACTATGTGTAATATTTGTGTGCTGCCTGTAATTACGAAATTTGTCTATTTCATTCAATTCTATTTTTGAGGTTGAAACAGTAGTTGACAAAAATATCAAGTCCAGGTCTATTGTGTTGATGTTACTGACTGAAAGCTACACAACAACAGGACCTTGTTTTGTCAGCTACTGTTTCCAGTGTCACTTTTTTATAATTATATAATATTATAATTAGATGGAGAGGGAGAGCAAATACTTGAACTATTTCCTACTCTATTCTGTTCTGTTCTACTCTTCTCCCCGCCCCACGCGCTGTCGTCACGCCCCCGGGCAGCCAATGAGGCGGAGGGAGGGGGCGTTTCGGAGCGGAGGGGCAGCCAGGCAGCGTCGCAGCGGCGCTACAACAAGAGCGGCTCTCGGGCTTTGTTTTGTGGACGTGAATGAGCTCCATCACCTCCTTCAGAAATGTGGACGGATATAAGGACATTGCTACTTTTTCATTCGTTAGTCCTGAGGCTTCATTTCTCGGAAGGTCAGTAGTGTTGTTTTTGTTCTCCTGCGTGTGAGTGAAATGAAATATAAACCGTGGAGTGTGTGTGTGTGTGTGTGTGTGTGTGTGTGATGGACTGTGGAGGTGAGAGACTGGAAGAGCTGCATGTACTGAGCGTTTGATATCAAGAGATAAAAATACTTCTCCTCTATCATTAATACATAAGAATGATTGACTGTGCATGTGTGGCAGCCCGGCCGCTGAATGAATTACTGTGCGTGTCTGTCATGTGTTTCCCGGCTGTGAGCATCCATACTGCATCAGAGGTAGTATAGTAGCCCAGACTGAATCTTTGTCTTCACGTTGTGGAGAATGGTGTCCGGCAGACACGGGGCCTCTCCTCCGCTGCTCTTTCCCTCTTCTACGCCCCCCTGAACAGTTTTTAATCATCTTGGTGAAAGTAGATCAGAAACTGAAAGGAAACACAGACCATGACGCTCCCGGCGCCTCAGCCAAATGACCTGAATGAATGCTGAATATCAATTAGGCATTCATTTGCAAATGACAGTTGAACTACTAGCGGTTACTACTCCGCTATATCCGTTTGTTGTTGCTGATCCATCTGGACGCTCTTCTCCACTCTTGTTCTTTTTTTTGTTTGTTTGTTTTCTTTTCCAGCAACGGATGAGTGTGAGGATGGACAGTTTCAGTGCAACAACAAAAGGTGTATACCTACCATCTGGAGGTGCGACGACGATGACGACTGCTCAGACAACAGTGATGAAGAAAACTGTCGTAAGTGTTGAAATCAGTGGAGAGGTGAAGACAAACCATGTCTGTTAACTGTGAAAAAGGCCTGTGGGGATTGAGGTGTTATGTACATGTCACAGTAAATAGGAAGACCATGTTACAAGTATATCAAAATAGAACGAAATGATGAAATAGTTATTAGGTCACCACAGCTCCTCCCTTCCCTTCCCTCTCTTCCCAATGCCACCCAACCAGAACAATTAACGATGTGAGAAATGTGCACTAAAACATAAAAGCATCCCATTGTATTCTTATGATCTTAGATAGTCCATGAAAAATGTTCCAAAAGTTAAAAAACGAATTAGATTTATATCATGAATCTCATCAAGAGACAATACCTGGAACTGCTCCCATCAGCTCCCCATTAGAGCTTGACTTAATGGTCTGTTCATGACTGGAATGTGTATTGAAGCTCCTCTATCTTAATGAGCTGTACTCTCTCATAATGTTAACACTTATGAACCAGAAAATGCACCCATATCTCCCCCAAGTCTCTGTCCTCTCATCATTTCTTATTATTTTCATGGTGGATTTGCTGTTCTATTAGCATTTTATCTACTGTTTTTTTTCTCTGTTTGCTCATTGTGCATGACAGTGCCTTATTTTTAGGTAGACATAAAAGCTTTCAGAGTTTACAAAGAGGCACTAATAAATGTCATGTTTTGAGTGGGGATTAGGTGTGTGTGTGTGTGTGCGTGTGTGTGTGTGTGCCTCGGGCCCAGAGGAGTGTGTGCAGGTGATTTCAACCCTACTTCACCTATATATAGAAAGCTCAACAAGCATGATTTTTTAAAAATGAGGGTTGATCGGGTGGAACCATTTTCCAGTCATCTTCAAATAAAAAGCTGTCCAGCTGAGAGACAGATTGCATGGTGCATCGGTCTAGTGCACAAACCTCTGACAGGTATCTCGGATGTGTTGTTCTGCGTGGAAATAATAGAATTCCACTTTCCTTTCTGACTGCGAGCCAGTGGCCTATATTTTGGAAGAATGCTTGCGCTGAAACCAGTGAAGTTGTGCCAAAGCTGAATCCAAGGCCTGCATGTTGGCCGTGCAGCTATGTTCTTTTGTGTCTGGGTTAATTGTGGCTCGGGAGGAATTCCTGCACCTCCCCACACATGCATGCATGCATGCATACATGCTCCGTATTTCTCCTCATACCTCTCCGTCTTCGTTCGTTTCTGTCTCTTTCTCTCCCACAAACTCCCAGGAGGTGGTTGTGCACACACATACAGACCTGTTGTGCACAACCACCTCATGGTTCGTCTGTGCATCAGTCTGGAGGTGTTGCTGTTGTCACTCTGTCTCTGAGGCCAGCAGGACGAGTCCTCGGGCACTCCAAAGAAAGCCGGTCATTTGGCGCATCTTTGCTCCTAAAACATTCATGTGTCACTGCTTCACACACACACACACACACACACACACACACACACACACACACACACACACAAACGTGATGTTTGGAGAAAATCATTACTCTGTCGGGCTTTATTTCCTCTGTATTTCTTTTATGAATGAAATAGGAAAGTGAGGTTTTTATTACCTCCTGTGGGTTTTCCATCAGACGGTGTTTCTGACACATTTAGGGTTTCGAGTGAAAACACTCCTCCTGAAAGCCTTTTAAGCGGATACTACTGTCAACCCACCATTTGATGATTATGACAGTCCGGCATTACTTGCTATTATATTAGCAAGTGGCCTTCACTCTGTGTCCATTACCTCTCTGTGTGTGTGGCTTGTTGTATCTGCGTGGGCAGGCAGATGAGGCTGGTTGGCCTGCACAGAGTCAAGATATGTCTCTGGCATCCTTGTGGTGTTGGACAACTTTTACCCTGTTTCAGTTTGAAGAAGAGGTTCCCTGGCACACCGTGCAGCTCTTGCAATATTTAATGAATGTGTTACTATTAAAGTCATTCTCAGGGGTTGCTTCTGTAAACTCATTTTCCTGTTTCTACATCTGAGGAGGCTAAAACACAGAGGGACATTGTAGTGCAGTGAAGTGTAAACCTGTACAACATATGCTGCACACGGGGAGAGTGTGGTAAGGATTCAGCTCGTACACACAGCAAATCCTGTGCAGGAATTACACAGCTAGTTTCTTGTTGACTATGAAGTGGTTGCATTTTTAAATTAAGTTTCTGGGTGGTTGAACGGGCGGTCTTGTATTCACAATATATAATTTTACAACACAATGCCAATCCCAAGAATCCAGTGATTGAGTGTGTGCAACAGACCACGGTTATGAAATGTGCTGACAGGAAGAAACCTTTGCCGCAGCTCCTTATTTGTCATGACACCGTCACCTTCCATCTAACCTGACAGGTGTTTGCAGTTAGACCTCACGGAACATGTGTAAAGCTCTAAAAACGCTGTTAGTGCTCATACCGCTATCATAGTCTTTATGCGCCACAAGCCATCCTCCACCCTGTTCCTGTTTACCCCATCCCCCCACCATTTCACCCCCAGACTGCATGTCACCATCCCCCATCATCCAAACTCTATTCCCCACTGACCAGTCACCCGCCACATGCACCCATACATTCATACATGCATAATTGCACTCATAAGTATGCATGGACACAAGTATGGACCAGGCGTATGTGAGCATAAACACGTGCATAAACATACCAATGAACTCTGCACTTCTTGTGACAAAGAACTGAAAAGTTGGATCCACACAAACCATAACAGAAGCTGTGTCTTGTTTATTGGTTGCATAACATTTCTGGGGAGGATGAGATGCAAAGCTACGCTGCCTCTCGCCTCGTCTGGAGTTGACAGCAGCGGAGGCAACAAAGGAATTGTGCCTTGAATTCTCAAAGTCAGATTGGTGCCAACTCTGACATGGAACCGCCGCTTAATCCTCATCCTGATTATAGCGACGTATCACCCAGTTTCCATCTATCTGCGCTACCTTCAAAGTCCAGCGTGTCTGCTTGACTTTCTTTCTCATCCTTTTGGATATGATAACGATCCATTTCATCCGTGCTCATGAATTTAACATCTACACCTGCGGGGAGGCGTTCTCACATCGCCACGTAGAGAGCTCAAAGTGTTCTTTTGTTTTCCTCTGTGATGCTGCGTCAGCAACAAACTGTGAGCCTCCACCCTTTGTGTTCTTTTACCTAATAAATCTGCACAACTCCTTCAGAGGCAAACTCAGTTTTGAAACTGCTGGCACTCCCCCACACCTCCTGTAGTCATTGTTAATTTCTTGAGTCCAAAGCCTCTTGGTGGAAGCAGCCTCCTCTGCTGCAGTGTTGTAACTGAAGTCCTGCCAACACACCGAGTTTTAGAAGTGCAAAAAGTATCCCTGCACCCTAGATCAATGCTCATTTAATGACTTCAAATTCAACTGTGTTCAAACCTCCGCTGCTTTTTGCTCAGCTTATATCTGACACCAGTTGAGAGTGTAAATCCAGTGTGCAGGTATCTTTTATTTATATTGTTGTCTCAAGTACATGGTCGGTTATTTGGATGCTCCCTTCCTTCTTGCACAGTCTCTAATTGCACTAGATTATCTAAGATTCGTTTTGGTGTCCAACCAAATTGTTGCTTTTCTGTGGAGCTTCTTGCTGTATCCCATAGGCTTTCCAAGTGCTTTTTATCACTTGACAAGAGTTACAATAGCTCACTGGCTTTACCTTTGAAATCCTACCATTTTCTGCTTTAAAATGCTTCAGGTATTGCTTTGGATCAAACTATTCAATGGTGACTGAAAGCAAGTGGGCCTCCCATTATGGGATTTGCTTTTTGTGTTGCTTATCTGTTGCTTATCCTCTGCATTTAGTTTTTTCAACCACCTCTTGCTTTTTCAAAAAGAGAAAAGGGTTTTATTGTCAGAAATCTCCTCCAGACCTCACTTACACTTCTGTCTTGTCTTGTCTGTCTCTGTTTAAACACCTACTTGGAGCCAATTAGGCCCCGTTACCATCTACAATATAGCTGCCATCTTTTGTATCAGACTTCTTTCTTCTCTTCTTTTCTCTTCTCTGTCCTGTCAGCAGCTGAATCCAACAAAAGCTAAATCCTGAGTTCATAGTGGAACTTGCAGCTTCGTGACTCTGTGTTCTCATGGCTGACTGGAGCACAAACACAACTTTATGTTTTGAGAGCTCTGTTTTTATTGCTCTCCCTGGCAAGTTGTCCTCCTCTTAGCTGTGTGGACACTGTCCAGCGAGGCTAGTTGACAGAAATATTTTTATTCTGTGAGTCCACCGATTACGCAGAAGGAAGCAGATCTACTTGTGCATGCAGAAGTATAATACAGTAATATGTGATGTTCTGCTTTGTGTCATGAAGGTTTCAGGAAAAGAGAGAGACCAGTCATCTTGTTGTGTTTTTGACTTATCACTGTTGAAGACATGTCTTGGTTTGTGTGCATGCAAATTCCCCCACAGCCTCTGCTTGTCTGCGTTGTGTGAAGGGAGGTGTTTGACAGCAGAGAAGTGAGAGGCTGTTGTTGATGTGGAAAAATAAAAGAGAGCGGGATAAAAGCAGTGAGCGAAGTTGAAGTGATAGGAAGTGGGATGAGAAATAATTTTGACCTGCAGGGTGAGACGGGGAAGTTGTTTGTGTTCTGATCAAATTCTCTCCGTAATCTCCGCGGCTGTTGACAACTGTACACAGCGTGGAAAGGATTATGCCTTTATCTCTCCACGCGAGGAGGCATGTTTTCCAGTGGGTCTGTGGTCAATTTGTGTTCTGTTAACTCGCTCGCTTGCAGTCCCCTTAATCATGATGGTGCCTTAATTAGAATAACTATTCTAATAGCCTGGATAAAAGACAAAAATTGTTGAATTTATGAATTGAGTAAGTCAAATTCACCTCTGTCCTATTATCTGTACCTTTTTTTTTTTTTTATCTTTTTTTCATTTAAGCAAGAGGCTCTGAAAGTCTTTGTTTATAGTGAGAATATCAAGGCAGGTATTGCACACACTTTCCCATTTTTCAAAAGTGGCTAAAACAATGATTGGACATATTTGTGGAAACGGCATCCAAGCTTCAACCCTCTGGATGGACATTTTCCGTGGCAGTGGTTTACAAAAGAACTTTGTGATGCTACGTGCACGTCATAGCTTTGCAAAGCCTACGACTGCTGATACAAGAAATGTTTTCCCTAGCAGGCCCACATAGCAAGATGCACAGCACTCGCACTGTAAATAACAAAGTAACAATGCAGAGATTTATTGCCTTTTGTCATTAATAATAATAATAATAATTGCAATGATTGCAGTAAGTACTTGTGTTATTGTCCAATAGTTAATAAAGTATTAATCAGGTTTTAAATTCAGTGACATTTTCTCCCAGGATGCACTTAGTTGGTGCATTTGTTGGCATCAGGTGTCTAAAGCTCTCAGAGGCCACTGCTCTGATGCAGCCTACATCTGGTCCTCATCCACACATGTATATGCAACTGTGTTTGTGTTTGTTTGCTCGGTCGTCAGCCCTACTGGCCTACTGCCCTGTGTCTGCGTGTCTCAAAGCCAGCTTGCCCAAAGTGATCATTAAGAAGTCTGCAATTTAGCTATTATCTCAGATTAGTGCGTGTCGCTAAGCAAAGATGCTGAGAGAGAGAGAGAGAGAGGATGAGTGGAGACAGAGAGAGAGATAGAGAGAGAGGGGGATTAAAGTGGGGGTATAAAACATCACTCAGCCTCAACCTCTTGCCTTCATCCGCCCATGTGTTTACTCCCTCATTCCACTTAACTTTTTAGTGCTCAGCACCTAAAAAGAAAGCATTTGTTTGCATCATTTTCATCATTACACCTCCCAGAAATCTCTGTTCATTTCAAAGATGAAAAGCAGATATTTCTCTGGGGACTCTCTAAGCAGTGTTTCTTGCCACATGGAAAACGCTGTTTCAGTTTAGTTGAATCATTGAAATACTGCTGTGGTGTTAAAACAACAAGAATAAACTGTGATCTGTGCAACACTGGGTTTTAAACAGAAAACTCTGCTGTGTGGTTTCAACACTGGATTCTAGCCTGAAACTTTAATTGTTTTTATGTCAACTTAGACTTCATTGTGCCTTTTTATTTGAATTGTGTTGTTTAAATACTGTGATGAATGCAAGAGGTGTCTCATGACTAAGTGTTTGACTCATATTTCCCTTTTATGTTCCTTTCTTGCATATTTAGAGAATAAAAATATGCTGCAAAATGTGTTCCAGCGGCATAACAGTGTGGTTAAAACACTATAGTAAATGTCAAGTGAGAAATAGGTTTGTGGACGTAAAGTGGTTAATTCAATCAAATATTCACAATTGACAATTGTTGTAGAATTATAAAAATGAGGACAGCCTGTGTATGCATCTGGTAAAATGTTGTTGTTTTTTTAATGAGTTGAGAGCTGTGCTACTTTTGAAATCCCACCACTCCGTTCACATGAAAATGTTACATGTAAAACAAAAAGTGATGCCGCTACACATGGCTATAGTATAGTTTGTAGTTATTCAGTAGCGGCAGTGAAATGAACCCAGGTTAGCTTGAAAATCGATAAGACACATGCTGGATGTTTGAGAGAGGATGCCTGCTCTGTGAACCCCCGGCATCGGGGCCACAAGCGTCCAGGCACACAGCGCCTTTCATCCAGAATCACTGTCAGAAAAAAACAGACCCACAAGGGAGGATGCTGGCACACATTGCAAGAACTGTGGCCCTTTGCAACTTGTGACTCATTTTTGTGGAAAAAAATGCCACTTCATGTGACTCAACAGGCATGCTTGTGAATCTTCGCTGTCAGCTCCGGGGATGTTGGGATTGGCTGAGCGTGGCTGTGAGTCTCACTTTATTTTGATTTATCTGTTTGTGGATGAGTACACACACTCATCACAGACCTACAGAGGACATGTTGCCACTCTGAAGTCAAGCCAGGGTAACAGAGAGCGTCATCAGCGAGCGTGGTAGTGAATTGGAATGATGAGCAAATGGCTGTGACACAGCAACCAAAGCCCTCAGTCTCTTTCTTTTTATTGATGATTCAGTGTAGCCGCATGAATTACGAGCGTCGCCTCCTCTCGCAGAAGCAGCAACAATCGCTCTTGCCCAGCTACACAGTGACTCATTACATTGCCACCATCACAATGTTGAAGCTTTGCCTTGAAATCAGTCCACCTGCCTACACGTCTCCACCATCAACGCACCCACCAGACGCATTGTGCCTGGATAGAAATGAACTGTGGCCAATGCATTCCTTCCAAAGGGCCATGGAGGTGTAAAGACAAAGGGACTAAACAATGCTCAAACAGATACAGTTACAGTTTAGAGATTAAATAATTCCTTCAGTGTAAACTTGTTCTTTGGTGCTGCGACTATTGGTTCATCAATCTGCTGATTATTTGTTTGAGTAACTGATTCATCATTCTAGTTCAGTCAGGAAACTGAGGGGAGGTTTTCAATTTTCACCCAAACATATTTGATTTCCAATGTTTCCACTCAAATGTAGCGCAAATTTTAACAGAATTTGCAGAATATTGGCAAAAGAAAATGGAAAGATTAATGCGATTCCATCCACCATTATGCAAACTGTCATGTATTCAATGTATGTCATGATTAGCATGCACTTTCCCTCCTGAGCCAAGCATAAAAACCTTTTTGCAATACATTTTCAACAAATTGCTCAACAACTCGTTTTGGTCACCATTAGGTTAACAAAACACTCATAACAAGTTATCGCGGTTTTTCTAGCGAAATGAGTTGAATTTCACCAAAACCTCTCTAAAGACACGCGTGAGCACTAAAAAGAAAACATTTTTGATTCAGTGGGATGAACTGTATTTGTAACATGTGATCTTTAATGATAAATATCATTAGCGTACTCTATAGTCAGAGATAAGAGGGTGATAATTATAGCAGTATTCATTTTGACCACATCGCCCAACCCTAGTTATTATCTATTCAAGCAGGGCAGAATAGCTCTTTGTTTTGACATGGAAACCCCAATTAAATTACATTTTCATAACAATGTGTTGTAATGGGAGTGAGCACCCTGGCTCTCCTTGATGCTGCCCGTTTCTGTGTGATTGTGAAGAAATATTGGAAATGGAAATTTATGAACTCATTACATTCCACAAACATTGTGTATCATCATGGAGCATCAGCTGAATCAAGTATGTGGGGGCAAAACAGGTTCTGAAGGTTTTTTAGTCATTGTAGGAGTAAAGCCGAATTAGCTTCCCTTCCCTGTCAAGGAATGATTTGTGATTCATTTTCAGCACAAACGCCGAATTTATGAGCTAAAGCTAAGCTAAATGGAGATTTAATAGTGTCAAACATTGCATTATCTGAACAATGCTAGAAAATAAGGATAAGCCTTCAGACTAATTTACTCAGCAGTAGATTTTTAAGTGTGAGAAGCCTTGAATCTGACCAGACAGTCAAATGATGTCCCCACAAAACCAGCCTTCCAATTAGAGGAAGAGCAGTTTGATATGGGCTGATCAAATGAAATGTCTAGACTATAGACTCTTGGTGCTTCACACTCTGCTCAGTGTAGATCTATCCAAAAAAAATGTGACTGGTGGAATATAACATAACAGACTGACACAATTTAATGGCTGTGTGCAGAGCGCAGAGCTTTTCTGCTCTTTTCTCATTTTAAAACAGCAGCGACCATTTGATCCACAAGGAATTGTGGAGTTTTGTCATGATTTTGATATCAATTCATTGTGCAAATCTTCCCAAATGCTGTAGCTGGAACTTGGATTTTGAATTTGAAATGACTTTTTTCATCATTTTTAACTTTAATCACAGTGTAATATGGAGCTTTTAATCGATTTCCCTTCAAGGAAAAGCAGATCTCATGTCTGGAAAGCCACGTCTATTTTAATGTAGAAAGCTTATATTTAAATCATAGCTATATAAGAATTTAATGCTTATTCAAGATTCATCCTGACTGTGTGTTAACACAAAAGTTGTGGCTCAGTACCTCAGCAGAAGTTTTCTTGAAAGTGGTGGGAAATGTAATGCTGATAGGAAGCAGAGGAGTGTTCCCACTCCTCTGCTTCCTATCAGCATTACATTACATGTTAGCTGGCAGATGGTTTGTCTGTGTTGTGCCTGACCTCATGCGCTTTGGGGAGGCATATTTTGATCAAAGCTCAGCAGCTAAGCTCTGCCTAGAGATAGATATGTTTTAAATGCACAGCCATCGGCTGCTCACATGCACACACACAAATATGTATGCACACCGGCATGCAAAGTCAAGCACTAAAAGATACTCATAGAACGGCTTGATATACACAGCAGAGTGTGGGATGTTTTATCGGTTTGTGCGCACCTATCGTGCACGCAAGATGGTGTAATCTCTTGTGACAGGGATCACCAGAGAAAAGAAGAACAAGAGCGATGGAGAGGGGAGAAAAATAAAGGGAGAGAAAGAGGAGGCAGTATAGAGGCGAGCCAAGCAGGGTGTTGTAGTGGATCAGGGTGGGAGCTGGGATGAAGAGTGCTGCAGTGTAATTGATTTTTGAGTGGTTGTTTTGTGGCATTATTGTTGTGATGCAGATCAGATAAAGGGTAGTGGATAAAACAGACAGCTGATGAAAAATCATCTGCAATCTCTCCTTTAGAAAGGTCAAAGTTGAGGGTTAGGGTTAGTGTTTTCTGTCTGGATGTCATCATCTACCTACTGAACAGGAAGAGAGTATCTACCGGGATGTAGAGGAGGGACAGACACCACAGCAACAAGACAGTAAACAGACGAGGCAGATGAAACCCTTATTCTAGCCAGAATACAACATTGAAACCAATGGCACCAATTTGGCTTGAATGAAGACAAGCAGAGCATCTTTATGGGAGGCTTCATCTCACTGCAGAACATCTGCTCATCCTATCACACAGCCGAACACCTGGCATACATGCAGCTCTCCTGCTCTACTTACAATGCTGTTTGAAGTACATTCTCCGTATTTATCAGTCAAATGCTGGCAAATCAGGCCTCCTTTATTGTCATTCAAAACAACATTGTTTATGTATTTGAAATTGAGCCAATCTTTTATACAACCTAATAGCAGAACCATATAAACAGCATACACACTTGTGACAGCCAATGTGACAGCCCAGCAGTAATTACTACCTTTGTGAACTCAGTCTGAACAAAAAAGAATAATTTGGAGCTTAAAGATATATTATTTGTTGCAGGATATTGCATTAGATGCAGGTATTGCTTTTGTATCCACCTGTTCCACCTCTTTCAATACCAAGACTCCTGAACAAACTCTAAAATCACCAATTTACTGTCGCTTTTCATTTGTAGCAATGGTCTGTTTGTATCCACACAGCAGAAATCTTACTTTTGCATACAGCACAGTACCACGGCCTACTTTGAATGTCGACACCACATATCTTATTACTGGGTAGAAATAGCAGCAGAAAATGCCCCAGAAAAAAACCTTCATTAAAATTGCCCCATGTAACAGGAAGCTGCTATTGCAACTGAAGGCTGCAACATATTTCACACAGTGCATTGTAAAGAAAAATGTCATGATCTCGACATTAATGCGCAAGCTCGCGTTCGTTTTGATGCCAAGGGCTTGTAGAAATGGCTTTGCAAATGCAGAAACTGCGCTAACAAAATTACTTAAACATGCTTTTAAATGAGTCTTCAAAATCTCTCTGGTGATGTTATGCTGCCAAAGCCATCTCACTTTCCTAAAACCTTTAGACTCAATGCCTATGAGGAGGATTGCTTGATCAATCTACCCAGCGCTGCGTGAAATCAGTTTTGTGATGTGACATTTTGGTCTTTAGGAATGTAGACCAATGCTGCTGAAATATTCCTCAGCCCATCATGGCTTAACCAAGATTTTTTGAAAACAGCTAATGAATCACTTCACTTCTCTCCTATTAGTTTAAGTGAGGCCAACCGAGATGCTACATCTCTGATGAGTAACAAATGTACCGTGCTTTTAATGGAGCCATCTGAGCTTTGCATGCATGAGAGAAACTGCAGCAAAGAGCGTAGTTGTTGTGTCACCTTCAGCGTTTTCGACAAAGACGCTCACTTGGAGATGCAGTGTGTCTGTTCATACTGATGCTGTATGCAGCAGACGCAGATGTATAGTCTTGCATTGCAAAAAAGGAAAAGAGAGAGCTCTGTGTGTTGTGACAGGAATGTGTGGTGGTTGGATTTGACTATTAATAATTTACATGGCGTGTTTACAACTCTGTGCTTGGTAGCAAACATCCACACCTCACATGACCCACAGGGCTTCAAGGTGTATTCACAATGCACTGATAAAGTATTAATCTAAAGCATCACTAGCAACAGTTTATGTGATGTGCCCACCTTGTACAGTAGCTGCATTGTGGTACTTTGCTAACATTCAGCAGCTCTGGTGGTGAGAGGGAAGCCTTTAGTCACGGTCTGACTAATCTGTTTCTGTGGTGGGTGGCTGCTGGACTCTTTGATTGGACAGCAGGCAATTGGTGGGCCCACACTAAAGGATATGGGCCCTCACAGAGTCCATCAATAGCTGTCTGCGATTTTGTTCCTGCCCGTCTGACTCCTGTGTGCTGCTTGTGTTAATGGGAGAGACGAGGAAACACACACACACACACACACACACATGCACACGCACATGCACACACGCACAAAAAACACACAAGTATGAAGCTTGAAACACGGAGAAATAGAAGGTCTCCTCGCACACAAGAAAAAGTGGGTGAACGTGCGTGTGAGTGTGTGTTGTGTTTGCATGTAACTGTCGGGTTACGTTCAAAGGCAAACAGCAGCTGGGACTAAAACCTGACCGTGTCTTAATTACGCTGCCTTGTTGCTAGGGGCAGATTTTCTAGAACAAGAAGTTTGACCTCGGGCAATATTACAGTTATGCTAATTTGCAGTCTGCAGTGGGAAATGTAAAATCCTGCTCTCAGTGCCTTGTCACAGCAATTTGAATGCCTTAGTCTTCAGGCCAGTGAGGGTCTCTCTGAAAATTCGGTCTGCAGCTGGCATTGTGTTTCGTGTCATTGGAGTCAGGTCTTTGCAAGAAAAAGAGAGGGAAGGAGGTAGGAATGGAGAAAAGAGAGAGATGTGGCTCATTCTCTTTGCAGGGTAAAAGGCTAATCTCCCAATTCCCATTACAGTCCCTCAGTTAGTAGACACCGTAATCCAGTGTGGCACACATTTCCATATACAGGAGTGACTGTGCTGTGGGCTCTCCTAATGCATCTGGCTGACGGTGATTTAGAGTGGCAAGGCACTTTCTAGCATTTATTCTTAAATCCAGACCTGTTGTAAACTCAAGATACATAATGGAAGAGTACTCGAAAGTGGTGAGAACAGATATTAACCTTTCTGAAGGCTTTTAAAGAGTGTTTTATTTGCTGTGTTTTGTTCAGAAACAGGAATGTAATGACATACATTGGGTTGCCCACAAGCACTTTCATAGATAACTTTATATAGTTTATCACAGGGGGGAAAACTATTAGCTGTTTCCAGTGATTGTTTACTGACCTAGTGACACTTGGGAGGAGTAAGATGATGTATGCATCTTGGAGAATTACATGCACACCTTTTCAACATCTGGCTAGAATGTGTCTCATTTGCACTTTGGACTTTTAGCCATGCTAGCGGTGTGGTTCTAGGGATGGCAATGCCGGCCAGTCAGTTGGTTCACCATCACCGTTGGATGGATTGCCATACAATTTTACAGGCATTCGTGATTCCTACTGACTTTGAAGAATCTGACTTTTCCTCTAGTGCCACCATGAAGTTGTCATTTTTGGTTTTAAGTGAAATGTCTCGACAGCTATTGGATGGATTACCATGAAATTTGACAGTCAGCAATGAACTTTGGTAATTAGCAAATGGTGGCATGCTAACATGCTAAACTAAGGTGGTGAACATGATAAACAGAACCACGACTGTGCTAACATAAACATGTATTGATTGAGTATGTAGCTCAATTGCAGCCTCACAGAGCTGCCAGCGTGGCTGTAGACTCTTGGTCTTATTTTATATTTGTTTGCAATCCACTTTGAACAAGATGGATGAAGTGGTTTAGTTTAAATGGGGTAAAATGTTCCCATCGCTAACTCATCTTTAAAATGATGGACCCACCAGCTCGTTCATGGTTGCAGACCTCATGGATTGTGTCAGTCGGGTCTCAATGGTGAGTGATGGCATTTATACTTGGGGTCATAATTGCTTTTGACAGATGGATAATGATTGTTAGTGTCTCCTGTGTGCAGCTACATTGAAACTGAGAGGAGATTGTCCAAGTGAAGGGGGAAGTCACTTTGGGATTCTCCTCATTAATTTCCATTCATTTGATCGCTCAGCAGCAAAGACTCTCATTTCCAACTCACACTTCTCAAACGGCTGTAAAAGAGGGTTAAAGGCCGTTTTGTGTCTTTTTACCAATTCTGTAAGGTTGGATGAGAGTGAATAGAAAGATGAATGTGTGTGCACATGCAAAAGTACAGTTTGAGGGTGTGGTGGGGCTTAGGCATACTTCAGATGCTATTTGTTACCCCAAGATGTCAAGATGTTTTGTAGTCAAATATGAGTGCATTTGTGAACTTAATTAATCAGTGAACTTGCACTGTGTCTTACTGTAAACTCACAGGGCTGATATTCTCCCACGAGATCTTCTACGAGGCTTTGAACGTTCTCTGCTTCTAATCTGTGAACTGGCATCGCAGATCTTTGAAGTTAGTTGTATCTTTTTGTTGTGAAAATTTTAATTCCAGATTTCTTCGGTAACTTCAAAACTAATACTGAAATATATGGGCAGCGATAGCCTAGATGTTAAAGATGTGGTCTTTAGAGATTGGAGTTTGGAGCTCTACTTTGGGGAAAGTTAAACACCCTACTTTTCTCTCCGCAAATATCTTTGAGTATCTGCCTTAAGCAAGCTTCTGAACCGCCAGCTGCGCCATTGGAGCTGCTTAGTAGCTGATATATAAATGACAGTGTTTTTCGCTGAAAAGCTGTAGGTTTACGATGGTTTGAGGTGTTGTGATGTGAAGCAAAGCTTTCCTGAGAAAGATTATGTGTGTGCAGTCAAGCTTCCCTGAATCATTAAAGGTTAAAAACAAGGAGTCTGATCAATACATCTCTGGGGAAAAGGTCTGGGTAGACCGCTGTGACTGTGATGAGAAATACAAGACCTCAGGACTCAATAATGTACAGCACAACACAAAGCAAGGGGGTACAACCTCTGCAGAGTAAGTTACAGTCACCAGGATCTTGGTTTGAACTCCAGGCTGCAGACTGTGGTGATGCAGGCCGGGCAGTAGGAGCATCTGGCTGCTGTGTAGGTTTGGAGGCATTTCCACTGAAGCGTGCAGGAGAGGCTCTGGAGGGAAAAGCAGCAGTGGATGTGTTTGGCTGAGGGACCCGTCCTCAAATTGTGTGTCTCCTTGTTTTCTAAACCAGGGAGACTTTATTACCCAAAACTGTGTGGCAGGTGACAGACTGCACCAACCAGCTTGTCTCCTTTCATCTGGATGGCACTTCAGTTATAAGCTTACCACCTATAGATGTTCGCTTTATTATATTTAATTTGACGATGTATCATTATTTCACAAGTTTGCTTCAATAATGCTTTTAATTCCTTTTGCAAAGGCTTGTGATTTTGTGCGTGAACTTGTCAGAGAGGCTTTTATCCAAATGAAGCTTTCAACATTTTATCTATACCACAAGAGGCTCAGCCATCTGTCTGGCAGGATTGGTTTTATTAGGAAGTTTCCTGTTTTTCTGCTCATTTTCTGATAAAAGTAGGATGTTGGGGGTGCATGCACTAGCTCCAACTGTGGAAAAGTACACATTGTCTGACCCTTGCAATGGATTAAGAAACAGCAGTAGGCTGGTTCCTGCAAACTCCTGCTGTTAAAATCTTGCCTGCTTCCGCCACTGCCCACCATAATTAGATTCCTCTGCCAAAGTGCTGTATTTCACTCCAAGCACAGGTTTCCCAATGAAATGCTCATTGAAACATTGCCCTAGTTCAGGCAGGACATCTAAGTCATTGGTGCCACGTCAGCCGACTCTCTGCTGAAACACATGAAACAAGGCAGTTCATATACGGTGTACCCCTGTAGTTCGTAGCTGCAGACTGGTTGTGCTGTTTACTCCCTCCACCATCGCACCTTCCTCCTGTGTGGTTCCTGTCGTCTGTTTCTGGAGGCGTTTCTCTTGAAGCTATGTCTTCCGTATCTCAGTGATATGTGTCTGCTTGGCTCTGTTCTGGCACCCCTGGGGTTTGATTATGCTCCCCACTGAAACATTAACTCGGCTGCTGGAATTCATACAGGGAACACCCCGGAGAGCTGAACCTGCACCACCAAATATAACTGTGTAACCACTTGTACAACAATTGTTTTAACTCCATATTGAGACGTAAAAATTGCTAATCTAGGTTAGACATTCTATCAGAAGTGGTAATTACATAGGATTGGATGACATTACAGCTAGGTTGCATCACTGATGCAGCTTTAGAAATACCATATGTAAGCTGTAGAGGAGGTACAGTACAGTCTGTATATTATCTGAATCACCTTCGTTTGTCTGCTCTCATCTCAATTCTTACACTCTGATCTTATATATTCAGAGATATGGTAAAAACAGGCTATTATGTCAAGCAATCAATCAAACACGTCATTGAGCTCAACAGGGTTTGATTGCTTCCTCCTCTGTGTTTAATACAGTGAACTAATGGTCATGTCTGGTCTATATATTTTATTTCCATAATTGATCATCTCATCACTTTGGCGACATCTGTGATCACTGGTGGTATCTGCAAGTGCAACATGGAGTTGTTACCTTGCTGAGGAGGTGGAAGTGTGCAGCGTGTCGCCTGCAGCTCTTCATCTGCTTCATCTACAACAGCTCAGCTGTTCCATTACTTCCTGATATATTTAAAACTGATTGTCTACAACAAAATGCAGAGATGCCACTGTGACAGATGCTTTGCATTTTACCGTGACTGCTTCACAATAAAAGCCAAAGCATATTTGGCCAGTTAAATGCTTTTAATGTAAAACAGAGGCAGAAGGAAATGTTTGGTTTGCATTAGCAAAGAGAGTGAACAGTAAACGGTGAAGTTGATGTCAATGAGATAAAATTACAGCCATTAACACTGGATTGAATGCATTATTTCCTGTGAATACCTCGTGGGTATGAAGGCAATTTGAATCCTGCAAAGGAATGACGGACTCCGCCACACTAACAGTGAAAACTACTATGTAGAGCTGTAATTTCTGAATGTAAATACATCAAATAGTTATTTCTGAAAAAACATATATAATATCAAAAATGGGGTTTCATTTCATGAAAAGCTTAAAGATTATAACTTAACTATATAACCTGCTGCATGCAAAGAAAACAGTGCCACAGTGTTATGTTGTTTTCATCATTTACAAGTCAGTCTGTCAGTGCACATTCAACACACCTGGGAACTGGAAACCAGTAGGTGGAAAAATCTTTACTACTTGTCCAGAATCCTGAAATTTTACCAGCCGTTCAGATTTCCTTTTCCGTGTCCTTTTCACCCTTGAACAAACTTAATGTAAGTTTGAGAGTGTTCATCTTGTTTGACTGTGAGTCCTCTGTAACTTTGGCCTGCCCTGTAGTCTGTATAACGGAACAGTGTGTCGCAGTAAAGATGCCAAGCTGTAGGATGAAAATGTTGACATATGGCTATACATCATCCAAATTCTGCTTCTCTAAACCAGCAAACACAGGGAAAAAAAGGAGAGTAGCAGAAGGTCAGACACATGGAGCGGGCTTCATGCGGTGAAGGGCAGGGATGTGTGTGTGTGTGTGTGTGTGTGTGTGTGTGTGTGTGTGTGTGTATGTATGCGCGTATATGTTTGTGTATTTGCTGATAGCCAGAGCAGTGGCAAGCTTTTCTTGTAAACACCCTGTGTGTTATCTCAGCAATCTTTGTCGGTTTGATTTCACCCCTCTATGTGCATCTTGTGTGTGTGTGTGTGTGTGTGTGTGTGTGTGTGTGTGTGTGTGTGTGTCCACCGCATGCACGCTCCTCATGAGCATTGCAGAGTGAAAGGAAGTGGACCGCCACATGAACATGAATAAAAATATTCCAGCGAAGCTTGAAAACAGTTTGATAAATCAAGACTTGTTATGAATGTCGATGTGGCTCAGCGGTGTCCGGTTGCTTTCTCACAGACGCCGGTGCACAACCACCTGTACGTCTGTCTGATATTGCTCTGTCATACTTCAGGCATCAAGGTAAATCTCTCGGGGGGTTTAGCCAAGCCGAACCAAGGGGCTCTGCTAGCTGAGCCTGCCCGGTCTCCTCTTTGGTCAGGAGGTGTTTGAGCCTATGTGAATCGACAGGGGGTGAGAAAATATGTCTTTTTGCAGGCTGAGAGCTAAAATTAGCACAGTATGTGTCTTTGATCAGTACAAGGTCAGAAGAAATGCTGGGCAGTGGACAGCGCCTCCCTTACCTCTGGCATCCTGAATGTATTGTGATCAGGCTGTGGGTTATGTAAATATGGCCGTAATGTTCATCTTCATCAGGATTGTTATTAGCCATCAGTAAGGCGTTACATTCCAGTGTTGCTGATTTATTGATATTGGTGGTGGAGTAAGGATGTTTATCAAGACCACTTTTCAGTTCAGTTCCATTCAAAACACTTAATCCGTCCATCAAGCAGGTCTGCAAACACAACAACACATTAACAAAAATACACCATATGATAGTGTAAAGATTCAAAAATTAAAAATTACATTTTATGAGTATACACTGTGTGATGGCACGATCTTTGCCAGCCACTATCTTTGTCAACTATATTAAACCAACAATTAGGACAAGCTGTTCAATAGTATCAATATAACAGGCATTAGTATTATTACCAGAAGAGGCCCCTTTTTGTGAACTTGTCTTAGTTCATTTACCTACCTCCATCACTTTGTCTTCTAATTCCCATTCCTTCTCAAATGTAATACAAAATTGATGTTGTTGTTTTAAGATTCATAGCTAGTTCCTTCAAGTAACAGTTTTAGTACAGGTTTTATATGACTGCATATTTAGAGTGATGAAAAGGGTGTGTCATCAGACCAAATATCATAAAATAGTACACACCTTACGGGCCTATCAGACTCAAGTTAAGTCAGTTTTATTTCTATAGCCCTAAATCACACGTCATCCTCGATTTGGATAAGGATTGGAGAAAAACAAGAATTGGGGATAAAAAACAATTACATGTGATTAAGTTTGCAGTCCAAATTGGGTTTACCATAGGAGGGTAAGCAATCTAATGCCATGCCTTTTAAATTCATCTCATCATTTGATTTGCTCAATTTGTCCTAAAGGGCAAAAAAGCTACAGAGAGAGATTTAATCTGTAGATGCCACTACTCGGTGGCTCTGTGTTGCTAGATCAATACTCTATCAACCAGCGCTGAGTTAGAGCTCAGCATCATTTGGCTTTTTGTCTTCCTGTTGGTTCCAGTGGTTCACCGCTCTCCACACAGGCCTGACTGACGGGAGAAAACACATGGTGACTTCCTCTATTGACAGATAACGGGATCAACAGGAGAAATTACTTTAAATCACTCTAAGGACAAGTCAGCTACAGCATGTGAAGCCTCTACTGAAGGTATACAATAACAGATACATTCAAATATAGATCATTACAGAACTTCTGCCTGTGCATCTGGCACTTCTAGCAAACCTCAACAGGAGAAATTAGCCTAATAAAATTCTATAATCAGGTCTTGTTGATGCCATGCTATATTTTGTATGCTACCACAATATCCCATTAATTTTGGAAGGTTTAGTCATTTACATGCCGGTTTAAGCCAACAGGATACATTATGTTTCCTGCTTCGACAACACTCCCCTACTTCACTCTGAGCTAATGAGGCCATTTGTCTTCTGATGCCCAGGAGAATGTGCTTATCTCTGCATTACCTATTAAGCTTCTCGTGGCCTCCAAATGGAAAGAGCTGTCATTAATATCCTTCATGGTAAAAAACAAAAAACGTTTCTTCAAGGGGTTAGGGAGCGTGTGTGTGTGTGTGTGTGAATGTCAGATGACTGAAGGTTGTCTGCTGCTCTGCTCTTGAACATCACTGAATGATTGAGTGAGCTCAGTTCTTGACAGGGTGCATTAAGAATCAGAACTGGACCCATGTGTGACGTAGTGCCATAAAGCGTTACGCACTTCTCGCGGTAGATTGTGCCCATTCAACCAAGCCACAGAGTGCAAGAACAGGCATTCAGGGTGCAGAGTGGGAATGAGAGATGTGCCATTTGCAAGTAGCATCTAAATTACTTTGAAGCTGTTATTTTAAGGTAAAATAGTTCCACAATGTTGCTTTAAGTAACATTGAGGATACCATTTAAAGAACATTTTGAAATTGGAATACGAAATAGGGAAAAACAGTGATTGACTGACCAACCAACCTACTGATTGAGCTTGCCATACCACGAGCTAGGTTAAACATGTTAAAAGCTGGTTAGCAGCTCTTGAAGGC
This sequence comes from Enoplosus armatus, assembly GCF_043641665.1. NCBI lineage: Eukaryota > Metazoa > Chordata > Actinopteri > Centrarchiformes > Enoplosidae > Enoplosus > Enoplosus armatus. The sequence continues at coordinate 17,710,030 of NC_092193.1, forward strand.
AGAATAAGGCAGATCTCATTGCAGTTTTCACACTCCCCTTAAGCAGCTGACGAAAAATCACATCACAGTCACATCCGTGGTGATCACAGCTGACACCCTCATATCTGATAATCATATAAAGCTCAACGTCAACCCAATGTAACTGCAAAGCCACACTGTATCTGTGTATCCCCACGAATTGCGTTTATGAAAGATGAAAAGGATTAGAAGCGGTGAAACGTTGACAACATCGGCCCCAGAGGAGAAGGCTCCAGGTGGGGTTGTCGGAGCGTGGAGCTCCTTCCCACTGTACCTCCTCCAGGAGACATAACATGGCTGGGTGAACTCCCCTGTGCGGGGCCCTCATTCTGTCTGTGTCACATCCCATTTGTAAAGCCTCATGATAGGTGACTCACACCGAACACCGAATTGCTATTGTTTTTTTCTTAGATTATTCTCAGATGTACTTGAGCTGAGTCTCTGTGTAAAAGTCTGCCATTTACAGTTGAACAGGGAGACAACGTGTGTGTGTGTGTGTGTGTGTGTGTGTGTGTGTGTGTGTGTGTGTGTGTGTGTGAGAGAGTGAGTGAGTTTACATGTGTGCAGTGCATGTCACAGGGATTAATGTTCAGTAAGTGCGATCCCTGCCATCGACAGTAATATTGCCTCTTTTTATTCAGTATCACACTTTCCATTAGGATTCCATAAAGCATTATTACTGTGTATGACACTCTCCATCTCCGTTGCTATTACTTACTTACTTACTTTTCTCGCCTTTTTATCTAAAGACTTGCCCCCTTCTCATTCGCCTGTCACTTTCCCCTTCAGCCCCCCCCCCCCCCCCCGCCACGAGCCTACCATTTTAAAACCTCTACTAATTAAAACAGAAAGTCATTCCAAGCAGATGGCACGAGCTGGCCTAGGTAATTATTGCCAAGTGAACCATGGCCCCTGTAGACCTTCACTGAAATGAGGAGGAGCGAGCTCAGTTGGATTGGGTAAGAAGCTCCGAGAGAAACTGCGCAACGTTGGCACATCTGACCCGCAGAGGCCACGGACCGGATCAATGAGAGATTTTGAAGGTCTTTGTCGTGCGATCAAATAAAGTCTTAACGCACTCAGTCTTAAACAGCGCATACTGCTTTGCCTTAGGTTCTCAATTCTGCCCTCAGCCCTCTTTTTCTTCATCTCATGGGAGTCAGATTAATTAATTAATTAATAAGAATTTTAATGCGTTGTATCTTCCAGGATTTGTAGGATGTTATGAATCTAATTATTCTGTTGCCTTTAAACCTGGTATTATGCCTCAAGGTTTCTCTGCGCGTGTCTCTTATACCGCCACACCTACTTACATGGGTGATAAATAGGTTTTGAAAATATGCATGCGGTATGCGAATGCATGTGTGCTTGTGTGTGTTGCAGGAAACATCAGTTTGTTTTTTCTTTGTAATGTGAGCACTCCGCTAATGAGTTGATACACTTGAGGGAGGTGTTGGTTAAAAGGAAGTCACAATCCTTGTTTGCCCCATAATCATCCGTCTTCACCTCTAACAAAGGCCCACATTCCTGCTCTCTAATGAGGACACAAGTGGCACTTAAGCTGCGCTCCAGAAAACCTACCGCTGTATGTGATCTAAGAAAAATAACAATCACAAATGTGTTTATTTGTATTTCTTTTTGGTGGTGGCAAACTTAGAGGGTTGGGGTTTAGAGAAGGGAGAGACGTGAAGGAACAAAGGGAGGAGAGGGAATGTTTGTCTCAGTAGTTTAATGGGGTCAGTTCATTACGTTTTGCAGAAGAAGGCGAGGAAGAATGTTAATTGACATTTTTGAAGTGAAATGAAACAGGGGTCGCTGATTGTGGTTACAGGCTGAAAACACATTTACCGCTGAAACACGTGTTCTATTAGAGCGACACTATTAGACATTTCATAATTTTCTTTTGATAGCGTCAACAAGCCAAGTGAGCCGTTATCGCTTTGACTTTGGCACTCTGGCACAGGAGATAATTGAGAATGAGGCAATTAAACAAGATTTAGAATTAGAGGCGAGCAGTTTCTGATCGGAGTGCTTCTCGGTGGCAGGCTATCCCGTGCTGCAGCTGCTGGACTGTAGTAACAAGACTTTAAATCACATCATACATAACTTTTAAGTGAGCCCATACTGTAAATGTGATAATTAGATTTCAGTGGGATTTTATGCGGGTTGAAAGACAGCCAGACAGAGAAAATGAGACAGTAGAGCCTGTAGCTGGACATGTCCCCCATTTACAGGTTTAAAGTTTCTGATCACAGAAATCTCTCCAAGCAGTCCAGTCCTAACTGTGCAGCTGTCATGACTGAGATGAGACCAGCTCTGTGTTAATAAAAATACTAATATTTCCATCTAGGTAGTACAGGTAAGATAGTACAGTAGACTCAATCAAAAATGAGGAAGTAAAGGACCATTGATACAACAACTGTTACAATAGACTTTTTCATTAAAAAGGAGAAAATAATGTGTGCTATCATGTAAACTAGCTAACATATGATGTGTGTGTTTGTCTGTTAACTCATCAATAGTCCATCATCAACAAACAACCATTTATTGATCACCTCTGTTGTACTCTGATCGTTTGTCTTTTTTAACTAAGGTAAGGATAGCTGGATCACATATAAACATGGTCATAAATAATATCTGCATCAACAAAAAACTCTGGAAACTCTGGAAACCCTTCATCTTGCTGAAAAGATTTGGCCAAAGTCAACACCTTAACCTTTACAAGTCTCGAGCGAATGCAGCCTAAAAGCACACTTGTGCCTTTACTCTACGTTGTAACTAACTTGTATAAGGCGGCCCATTTGGACTAAGTTAAAGTACAACTCCTCCACTACGTTCAAACTTACACTTTTTTGCCCTTTGATACCAAGGTCATGAAAGAGCAGGAGTTGGAGAAGTGAGAGCAGAGTTAGATTAGTGTGTGAGCACAGCAAAGAAAGACTCTTGAAAAATCACTGCCTGCTCTCTTTCCTTACAGCCCCTCAGCTAAGCTTAAGCTCCCTGCACATCTCTAAACGCTCTATCTAATTTAAAGCATCAGAGCCAAGATGGGGCCGGCTTAGTAACAGTGGCGGCTGTGTAACAACACCGGAGAGCTCAGCTGAGGGCCTTTTAGCCAGTGATTTATTAGACTGTACTGCAGGTCCTCCTGGAGAAACAGGCTGAGGAAATTGAATGGCTCTGACCTCTGTCTGCTTCTGGCTCTCTGGCCGAGCTTGCAGCCTCGTTTGCTTCAGGTGGAAAGTGCGTTTTTTGTATGTGTGTGAACTACATGTTTCTCTTTGAACACAGCGGGGTTAGCAAGATTTGGGTAGCGACCGTCATAAGCTCTGGGCTGTTGTGTGAAAGTTTAGATCACTCTCAGTTCTTTCTGCTTAAACAGCACTTTTTCCCTGACATGTTTTTGATTTGCAAGTCTCAGCACGCTTGACATGTTTATCAGCCCTGTGGCCCCGCTGGCTTGTAGCTTTCTGTGGCAAACAGGTTTGGGAGGTAAAAGGTTTAACCTCCCTGAGCTCGCAGTGTTCAGCAATCAGGATCCATTTCACTGCTCTGCGATGGAAAACCTGAAGGAGAGATTAGACTTTTGGAGACCTGCAGAAGGAGGGAGGGGGAGACAGCACAACGAGTAAGAGTCAAGAATATAGGGAAAGTGGAGATAATTAGTGAGGGATATCAGCAGAGTACTGCAGAGGGCTGCATGGGAATAATGCGAGAGATGATGAGCCTGATCTCCTCTGATGAGATGCTGGGATCCAGATAATGTGACCAGCTTCATGACAGAGATTAAGCCCTACTTTGCAGACTGACCATGCTCAAACCCCGTTGTATTGCCTCCACACTTCCTATTCTCACTGTCATCCTCTGTCTGTGCTTTCGCTGTCTCTGAGCAGCCAGGAAGACGTGTGCCCCCGCAGAGTTCGCCTGCTTAAATGGGCAGTGTGTCCCGGGACGCTGGCGATGCGACGGGGAACCAGAGTGTCCCGACGGCTCTGACGAGGCAGAGGAGACCTGCAGTGAGTGAAACTGTTCATGTTTATTTTTTTTCCTAGACTTTAATCTTTGCTTTTGTCTTGTGAAATAAAATAGTTTTATCACCTCAGGCTTAAAAAAAAAAAAAAAAAAAAAAGATGTTAAAATGAAAAAGTCTAATAAGAGAAACATGTAGCCTGAGGCAAGAGGTTGCAAGTAGACGTTAAGACAAGCAAAAATAAAAGATCTAAACCGCTTTATTTGGAGGTAAAACCACAAGTGAGTGCACCAATAATGTCAGTTATATCCCCTCTTTGCACAGGAAAGTTTTTGCAACAGTTACACCAGGAAGTTCCATAAACTGCGGTAGTTGTTTACAACGGGATACGTTTGGCTGAAATCTGTATGACTGTCAGACTGCTTGTGCTTCTTGCCCATTGGACTTCTTTTTACAGATCTCCGCAACTAACTTATTATGTTATTATGGATAGAAATCATGGACGAATCTACAAAAATAAGAAGCAGGTCGTATGAAACTGGAATTTCCCTTTAAGCTTTTTCTGAATCTGTCTGTGTTGTTTTTGATCTCAACTGAGAGGCACAGTGGGATCTACTGTTGCTGTGGATCAGATTTTTTTTTACACTAAGAACAAAAGAAAGAAGCCGCGGCTGGCTAAATGTGTTGGCATTTTGCGCATTGCATCAGGATACGCTGTCACGCCTTTACCTCGTTTTTAGACAAGATTTAATTTGACTCTCTTAAAACCTGCATTCAGGCTGCTGATTTCTCTTGTTATCTCGGCTCCGGCTGCCTCCACTCGCCCACACATTTCAATACTCAATGCTGTCTGATGGCGAGTGCAGTAAAGGCCTCGATTACGTCTCCGCCAAGCTGTTAGAGCCGAGGATCTCTGGCTGGCTCACTTTAGCCTGTGCCAGCCGAGCGCACCCACACACGGGCCCTGATGGGGGTTAGGTGAGTTGACGTCTCCACAACCAAGCAGGGGCTCAAGAGTGGGAGGCTTGAACCACTTATTAATTGTTTTCTTTCTTTTTTAAATTCCACTTTCTTTTTTCTCCCACGGCTGCTTGCTTCTCTCTTGGGGTTATAGATATCAGATGGAGCTGAAAGCACTGCACTACTAAATAACGACGTCTCAGGGAAAAGCAGTGAGAGGATCTACACTGGAATATAGTGCCAGAAATGTGTTACACCAAACAGGCGTTTCAACCCTACCAGGTCTGCGTCTGGCAAATGTTATCCTTGCTGAAATACAATACAGTAAAACAAGATCCGATATCTGATGCGCCACACTGCCTATATTCGTTTTTAAGTGTGGTAAGATCTGCACATATAAGGAGCCAAAAGCACACAGGGGCAGTGCTGTTGCACAACATTAACTGCCTCATTAAGAGTGTGGCAGGAACAAATATTTCAGTTTTGACTCTGAGACACAAGTTTACCTTAAATTATATCTCATCGTCCGCTTAGTTATCCATGAATATTTCATTTTATGGAGAAATAGAGAGACTGGAGTTATAGAAAGGTTTTAACAGTTCGCCACTGTTTGATGTGAAATATATGCTGGCATACACTCTGCCCCAAATTCACACAAGTCGACTCCCAACGTTGATAAATGGCCGCTTGGACTGTACTTGGCTAAATGTGGACTTTGATGTGGACTGGGGCTATGACTGATGACGTTTCGGAAACCCACAAGAACAGGAAAAGTCCCCCACAACCAACTTTCCCAACCAGTATCACATATACAGGATAACCAGCCGTGCCACGATACCAGAACACATTTTACCAAATAAAAATATTCAAATCCAGTGACCATTTCCAAAAATTACTTTAATAATGATGTGAGGGTTTTTGATAGCTGAGGTTGATGAAGTTGTAAATAAAGTTGATGATGATATTGCGTAACCTGTTTGAAACGGATATTTGGAGTTTACCCACCATTATCATGCTTTGATCTTTTTAAGTTATTGTGGGAGGGAATTAAAATGCGTCAAGCGGAGCAGGAAATGAATCAAGAAAAAACCGAGTGAATCTCTCAGAGGATATTCATTCTAGTTTTGTTACATTTTATTGGCGGTGGATGTGTGGGTCGGTGCGATGAATAATGTAGCAGCCAAGCAAAGCTTCTAATGTCACCCCCAGAAAGTTGAGTGCATGGAAGGAGACATAAAGGGACCTCTGAAGGAGAACAAGTTTATATTGGAAATCCAATTAAAGATAAATGAAGAAGGGTTCATCTCTTGGCTGCAGAATAAAGAGATAGAGATCTGGGAAGAGAAGGAAGCCATTTATATGGAAATCGCATATGTATTCATAAGATGTTATGTAAATCTTTTTTTAAGGTTTTTAAAAAGAATCAACATACATGTTGTGTTTTTGTTAAGTATCTTTTTAGGTGTGATCTTTTTACTGCACTGTGAAAACATTGATGTCCTTTTTCTCCTCCTTCCTCCTAAAAGTCAAACTATAATACAGGTAGTCCTCACCACTGTTTAGTTGAGCCCCCCCTGATTGAGAAGTGACAGATTGAGGCTGGATCCTGAACAGAGGGACTGCTAATGAGATCCACTTCATCACAACTGCCTTTCACTCTGAGTGGATCCAACTGTGCCATAATCACACTGAAGAGAAAAGGAGAAGGAGAGAAAAAAAAGGATGGACATTGTGCAAATATGCATACAGCATCTTAGGCAACAGCAACCAACCTACTCTTGAATGTCTCTCTTATCTTATGTGTCTCATTAACCTCGTTTCACTGGTAAATTACCTGTCTGTGCCAGCCACTTGGTGAGATTACAAAGCGATAATGAGTGTACATCTGTCAGGGAAAACCTCTTGATGCGCTGTATTTGTCTGATTAGAGTGAAGATGCATAAAACAACCTCTGACATGAACATTCAGCATATCCAGTCTGAAATCAGCATTTGGCTTAACACTTGCAATACCATGCAACACTTCGCTTTAAAGTCAAAAGCTCCTGAGCTTCACGTGGATCAATTAAACTTTGCTAAAGTGAGTCTGGTTCTGCCGTCTTACACCGCCACAGGGGGAAGGGCGGGATTTCACACCGACTGCATCCAATCTTTAATGTGATAGAGATATGAAATATGCCATCATGTAAATAGCACATGCCGGGCTAATTACATATAGCACAGCATACACCTTAATGCATCATGCTCCAGTTATGCTAAAGCCCGATAAGCCATGCTGCACTCTCACATGCAGGGGGAAAAAAAACCTTCATCTTGTTTTTCATTCAATTTGCCCCCCAACTCTCCTGTATTTTCTGTCTATTTCAGTTTCACATGTGCACAAACATACGGTACACGCTCACATTTGCACACACGCATACACACACACACACACACACACACACACACACACACACACACACACACACACACACGGCTAAGGCATTTTGGACTGGGTGCAGCAGACATCTGTGCCACAATCATTCTGGCTCACTGAGTGGATTCCCAATTACACGCTGGAGTAGCGTTACACTGCCGTATTAAGAATTCAGATTCGGGCCACACGGAGTTACTCGCAAGCGCTGAAAAATGAATGACTCCATGGAGAAACGTGAAGTACCAGAGCTCATAGTTTTTGTATTAGATTAATGTGTAATCAAGGAGGAACTGGGCCACCTCAGCCAGCTGTGCAGCAGCTTCTCTGCTCCCTGGCCAAAGCAGCGACATTTGTATGCACTCTTAGTTGCCCAAGTCACTTTTAAGGATTTAAAAAGGGGGGGTGGAGGGGTGTTAGCTGCTCGACACTTTCCGGCAAAATTGCTGAGTTCAGCTCAGTTCTGCATGTCAGTTTGTCCTCTTTGCTTTAAGATTCATTTCTAGGAGTTGACAGGCGTGAGGGAACTTCACAGTGTTTCATCTTTCTTTAGGAGCCTTTCATTATGTGAGGACATAACCCTGAACTGGTGCAAAATGTGGCCGATTCAAACAGATGGAACTTTTCTTTTTAAATCTGCCATATTGTGTGTTCAGTTTGGTCTTTTAAGTGTTACGTAATTTTTTTAGTGGATTATAGATATTTCTCTGAAAGGGGTTTTGATGAAAACTTCCTTCTATAAACCTCTTTGTAGATATTGAGCTTCAAACCCTGTTGAGCTTTTCTGGGGGAGTCTGCTTTTTTTACTGAGTTTATAATGGGGAAGATTTTCTTTGTGAAGATGTTTGCATTGCACATACTGGATGCTACAGTTCAGTGTGTGTTTAATCTGTGGATTTCCTCTCATGTGGAGATGTGGTTTGTCACAGTAGGTACTATGAGGGAACAGGTAAATTTACTGTAGGCTGTTTATGTCAATAAGAATAGGCACTGAACGCACTGCATAGATGTATACTACATTAGCTATGTGGCTCTTACGCATAGTCTTCCCTTTCTAAGTGTTGTTTTTCGGACTCTTCTGTCTCCTCTTTCATACTTTGTTGCATAGTAAATTGTTGGTTTACCTTCAGATCTCTTTCTCTCTTTCGTTCTTTTGCAAGTTACTATGTGGGTACTCTACTAAAGAGCTGATCAAAATGTCATCACTTGTAGCGCCTGACAGTGTTGGAAATGTTTGGGCTGATGCTGTAATTCATATTTTCTTTGTTACGTAAACACCTGCACTGAGTTTCAGTCAGGCGCTCCGCCTCAAAAAAGAACTGAAATGTGTTTGTGTCCCCAAAACAAATAGAAGATGTTGACATCTTTCTGTGAGAAACCTATTGGCTTCTGCAGTTCTGTCAGTCCATTAGGTGAAAATAGAATTCAGCAAGATGATCAAGATGTGATGTTTTAGTGAAACAAACATTTAACATGAACACTTTTGGCAATGATCCCATAAATGTGTTAGCATTGATAGAGATATGTATTTACAGGACATTAACTAACTAAAAGATAGCAGTAGGACAATATATTAGTCAGGCTTTGTTCAGCTGAGTAAGTCACACTCGTGGGGGTACAGCACTTGATATTAAGCAGAAGTGCATGCCACTCCACATTACTTGCTTATGCACTTTGCTGAAAATAACAATTTTCCCTCTTGTAGCCTTGCAAGCAGCAAGTGTTCTTCGCTGTACCAGATTTATAATTCAGAGAGGAGGACATTGCCACGCTAACCCGGTTTAATGAAGCAGTGAATCTGAGCATGACTCATGTTATTGGAGCGTTTTGTGCCTTTTTAGCTCAGAGGCAAGGAGGCCGGGTCATCTCATTCACCATCAGAAAACCTGAACACGAACATATACAAGTGTACATGCTCGGGAACATGCTTACAGTACACAGACCCCCATAGGTGAACACATAGCCACACAGACGCCAAAGCCCTTTAGCAGTGGCAGTTGGAATAGAGAGCTAGGATTACTCAATAATGATTTTGGAACTATCTGTATAGACAAGACAGGCTGTCACAACATGCTGAGTGCACAAATTCACATGTAAAAGCTGTCTTGAACTGGCTGCAGGATGAATCACCACTGTACAATATCTGTTAGCAATTGGAAGCAGCAAAACAGACATACATTTATATGAATAGGCTGCAAATTATAACTTGGTGAGCTCCATGTCATGCTGTAGTGTGGTGTTACGAAGTTGTTATGAAGCCGCAGTCCATTATATCAGATCCGTTGAACATATTTTCGAGCTTCACAGAGCTTATTAGGCCCCCCCGTAACACTGTGATATACCACATGCCTGGTGACAACCGATAAATTGAAGAGTTTCCACACGTCGTCATTGAAAGCCAAGTTTAGGGTAAAAGGCTGTCAGCAATAACGACGTCAATCGAGATGATCAAATAATAAGCTATCGCACCGATTGCACTGTTGAGATGAACACTGCCTTGGGTGTGTGAAAGGTGATGAGTCTAAACAGATCTCCTGCCAAAACGCCACAGCGGAGATGAATCCTCGTTTTTCACCCTGATGGTAAACAACAACAGCCAGGCAGTCAGTTTGTCTGTGAGTAATCAGCTTTTATTATGTTGCCTCCTTCTCACACAAAAACCCATTACCTATGTCTTTATAAAATCGGAGGTTTCACTAATCAATAGCTGTCGCGAGGAGTAGTCGCAGCAAAGTTTGGTTTCTTTGTTTGGATTTGGGAGGACCAGAGCTCACGCTTCATTAAAGAGTCATCAGTTAAAAGGACAGGACAGCTCGCCCTCCGCTCAGCGGATTCAGATTCTGCTCAAGTCTGCGCTCTGCCTGCCTTTCCTCCTCCATCTCCTTCCACTTGGTATGGACGGCTTTGATTTTGCTTTAGGATAAGAATCTGAAAGGTCATGCGACAGTTTGTCTCTTCATCCGTTCCCCCTCCATACAGTATCTTGCTCTTGGCGTGTCTCCCTTCTTATGGATTCTGTTTTTCTCAGAAGCTGTCGTCCTTATTTCTCGTTCTCTTTCACCCTTTCTTTCATTTTCTGTTTCTTGTTTTCTGTCAGGTCCTCGTTGGAGCCACATTAGTTAGAATTCATTCAGGCACCATGTAATTTCCTCTCAGAAAGATTCCACCTCCTCGCCTCTTTCATCTCAGACATTTCTAAGAAATGTTCCCTGTGTTTCCTCCAGACCAGCCAGTCTGTCATTTGGTTTTCTGACATTACTCCGTTGTAATCATTCATTTTTGCTCATCATTCCTTTCTGTCTTCAGTTTCCTCAGACTTGATTAAGCTTGTTTGCTCACTTGACACTCTCGACAGTCGTGTCTGGAAAGAAATGACTCATTTTTTTTGAAAACATATCACATTCATAATTGTCTCTGTTGCATCCTTGAAGAATTTAGCATTCACGCAGGCAACTTCAAAGACCGTCACGTATCTTTTGCCTTGGCGATACTCTTTCCAAACTTGCACATGAAACAGAAAGAGAAGAAATGAAATATCACTTTTATAACTCGTCACGTCATGAGGGAAATGACTGCCGTGCCAGAGCTGGCAGGTGGAAGAGGTTAACTGCAATCCAAATCACTGCACTTCCTTCTTACTATCCTGCTGTTTTACTCACTGTACCAGTGACAGCAGGACATTGTGTGACACAATGTTTTAGTATACAACTGTCGAGAATGTCGAGTGACAAAGTGTGAATTACAGTAAGCTTTTGCCCACTGACCTAACGCTGCAATTAGTTTAGAACGACGATTTGTGGACGTATGAAAATGATAGAGTAGTACAATGTTCTCTGAGCCTGAGGCGTTCCCTGCTGTAGAAACTGCCCCCGAGCACTGCAGTGTCCAGCATTGTGTGTGTGTGTGTGTGTGTGTGTGTGTGTGTGTGTGTGTGTGTGTGTGTGTGTGTGTGTGTGTGTGGGGTCAGGGCCTAGCTGCATCAGCCATTCTCACTGCTCTGGTCTCCCCAGGCACCAGCTGCCTCTCCAGCCTCCTCTCCCCACCTCTCTACTGTCACCCCTCCATGTTGCAGGGACAGACACATACTCAGAAATGAAGTGCTGAAAAACGCACCGTCGTACTTAAACGACACTTATCTGCCTGGCCAATATATCAGCCAGTGTCAGCTTATTGCCGATCTATCTGTATCGACGTATATGATGGCCGATAAGTAACAAGAAAGTGCACACCACTCCTCTACACTAGCTCTCTGCTGCAGCTCTCAGCCAGTTCAATTCCAGCTGGGGACCCTTATGGCAGTACACTGTCTATATCTACACTGTCACTAATGGCCACAAAATAACCTTAAAAAAAGAAATGCCAAAGATATGTGTCACGTAAGAAATAGTGTAGCCATTATGTAAGCCTATTTTCCAGCTGTTAAGTGTCCCCTTCAGTCTTTAAGAACCAACTTTAAGATGTTTGTTTGTGGTATGCTTTAACAAGTGTGTTTTTGTGTTGAAGAACATTACCTGCCATCAAGTCAACATTGATATTGTAAATTTCATCTTGGTCCCAAACCAATAATTTTTGAATTTTTGAAAAGACAAAATGAATATTGGCCAATATATGTTTATCTGATTTTTAAACTCTCAAAGATTGATATTGGTATGAGCCTTCAAACTCTGGTGGCAGCAAATACACTAATCTTTTACAAGGCGAATTAGCATTTATCATGGCTGTAAAAAAACCTGCATTGCACTTCATGCTTATTGTATAAATGATTTAATCACCACAGAATATGAATTTTCACCAAATGAAATCAAACAAATTAACATAAAAAGCATTTCGACCCAAGGAAAAAGCATCGCGAATGAAAGCTAAAAAGCACCCTGCAGTTAAAAGGTATTATGTAATTGTCATGGAAGATGAATATAGTAACTAATTTAATAATTAAAATCTACTGCATATTGAATTTACATTAAATAAAAAGGAATTCAATTTTAAGTGCAGTGTTGTAACGAATGTATTTCCATATGAACAGATGTGCTTTGTTTAGAGAGATGGTTTGGCAGTCTGTCTCCCTGCCTGGTCCAATTAACCACAATACAGTTTACACCTAACATAACTAGCATCAAAGATTCTGTTACAACCTCATAAATGGTATTTATCATGGAGCGTGTTCTCAGTTATCACGCTACAAATGATCCTCTTATTGCATTGTTCGTCAGCTGTAGCAATCTCAGTGAGCTCATGTACCCCCTGCAGTCGCCTGAGGGTACGTGGAAAGATTGTGGAGTAGCTCAACTGATTAAAAGATATATCATTATGGAGTCAGCGGTGCCATTTGAACAGTACATGTTGTGATTCAGAGTGTGTGGAAGTTCGTTAGCAAGGAAAAAGCTAATGCTAAAGGGAAAATGAATAAACAGTTAGTTATAGTTAGCTCATGGATAAAGGTTGAAATAGTTCACCACCTGTCATGTTTCAGATGTGTTCATGAACGCATCTGAAACATGACAGGTGGTGCTAATGAAGGGGTACTTGAGTTCATCTGACAGGGCTGTGGGGGCACGAGTGGCAAGCAAGGTTGGGAACCATTGTTCTTGAATATGATATGAAAATAAGAATCATCAGAAAGATAAATGATTTGCCATGTAGGCTGACCCTTTAGTTTCATTCCGGGTGGCTCAAGGCTGCACTGTCAGCAAAGATGTATAATTAACAACATGCTTCATATTAAACGCAGTGTAATCTGGATCAAACCTACCCTGTGCCAACTACAGCAGATTGGCAGGAAAAGGAGGAGGGGGGGGGGGGGGGGGGGGGGGTTGTTCTTTTGCTTTACAGCCAACTGTGCATTTGCTGTATTTCATGATCTTCCTGCATGTCTCTTTAGAGGCAGGCCAGACAGTAAAATCAATTGGCCAGAGTGGTGGAGTTTTGGATGAGTTTTAACTGCATCGTGGGAGCGATAGAAATCGAGTCCAGCGGTTGTCTTGTGGTTGTTTTTTGTTGCTGCCTTTACGGGACCATAAAACCACTGCAGTAATCTCCCTATCTCTTTTATCTCTGCCCACAGGCAAACAGACGTGCCCTCCAGAGAAATTTGACTGTGGGGGATCCACCAACAAGTGTGTCTCGTTGTCATGGAGATGTGATGGAGAGAAGGATTGCGAGAACGGGGCGGACGAGGAGGACTGCGCGTCTGGTGAGTGTGTCTAAGTCGGCTGTCACTTCTCTCCCATAATGTAAATTACCTCAAACCAACTAAATGCACTCTCCTTTCTGATGGTTCTGCTTACTTTTTCACTGCTAACTGCATTTCAAGAGGGTGTTTTAATTCAAGTGGAGGCAGTGACAGATGTGCAGAAGTGAATGACTTGACAAGGCTCACAGTCAGTAGAATAAGGAGAAGTCCTTTTTTTGTATTTTATGGGGTTTCATCCTTTCTGATCTCACTTATCATCCAGAGGCTTGAGACATTAAAGCACAGCAGGGAACGCTCTATATAATTAGAGGGATTTGAAGTGAGGTTGGAGTTTTAAGCCAGCTGCACTCAACAACAAAGTCCCCTTTGATGTGGAATGATTTTTGGTGTGGAATATCAGATATTAGCAGCTTTCTGTTGATATTTTGAGGTTTCTGTCACCACATTTTGAACCTTGTGTCTTTAGCCTTTCCACTGTAGGGCCCTCAGAGCCGTCAAAAATGACATCACCTCCTACCCAGCCAATCAGACAACTCAACCATGCGCTGCCCCCACCCCCCACCCCCTGCAGGGACTATCCTTGCCCTACTTCTGAGGCGCCGTGAAGAATCGGCTTCTTCTTTTCTCTCTCTCCCTTTGCTCCTCACGTCAAGAGGAATTGATTGAGGCAACAGAGCTGTAGGGGGTGTGGTGTTTAGACTTTGAAGATTGTGCAAAATGGCACGTGGCGGCAAATGCACAGAGGGAGCGAAAAAGGCCATCTTCTTATTATCCTATATAAATGATGTTTTTTCGTCTCTCTGTCAGTTATTTGTGTGTGTGGGTGTTGAGACTGTAACTGGCTAGCGTCGAAGCAATTCCTGTTTATTTGTTAAGAACACGCACAATTTTGAGTTTGTATTGAGAGAGGAAGCCAAATCAATTTGGCATCAAATTAAAACATAACTCAAAGAAAGAGTCTTCTTAAACAGATATTTACCCTCTCCTCCTTGAAAGATGCCTTCTTCTGTCGTGCAATGAAGATGTTTTTGCCAGATCAGCCTGCAAGTGGCCTGTCAATGACTCCCCGTCTCAAAGTGGCCTACACACTCACGCCAGAGCAAGTGGTAGTGATTCCATTGACTTAAGATCTAATGCCGTCCTAGCTTAGATGGCTTTTCACTGCGCTGTCCATTGAGACCCAGTCTAGCCTGTGCTAATCCTTTTTTCATTCTAATGTCTGTATTGATGTGGCAGTCCTAAGCCTCTCAGTAGTGACATGAGGGCGGGTAGCAGGCTGCCGCCCACCCAGGCAAAGGCCAAAATCCCTTCAGAGGTAAATGCCGCCTGGTGTGACCAGGAGGGAGAAGTTGACTCAGACTCAGCGCAGTGCTAGATAACATCGCAAATTAGGCCTATTAAGTGCTGCTCAGGCCAGTTTATCTGAAGACTGATTAGGCCCAGTGCCAGCCCGAAAGATGATGTCTAATGCAGATCAATCTGAAGGTTTCAAGCATTCAAGAATTGATTCTTCTGTGTCGTGTTTGTGGTTCAGCGGTTAACTTGAGGTTAACGTTTCACCCAATTTCCCATATTGTCTCCTATTGGAAGTTAACAAATCTTGCTTTCAATATTTCACAATAACAATGAGTTTTGCCTAAACCTGACCAGAGTTACTCATAGTGCTGGCTATTATAGGAATAAACAATAGAAAAACATTTGCAGTGAACATTCAAGTCATTGTCCTTCAGCATAATCCATGTTTTGCAGACTTGTTAAATCAGCATTCTCAGTGGTGAGTGTGCTGCATTGTTAAACATGTTGTAAATGACACAAACCCTGTGTAAATGCAAACTTAAAAGAAGTTATGATGCACAGAGTTGAACTGGGCACAAATGATGATTTCCTTAAAAACACTGCGTGCTTCATTACTCTTAAGCACTGCAGACAGAAGGCTTTAGATCTTTCACATTTACAGTGATGAAGTGAGGCCAGGGAGAAGTGGTGCAAATTACCAATTGGTTTGAGTATGTCTCAGTGTGTCTGTTCGTTGCGGGCTGGCTGTTGGCACAGGGGCAGCTGGAGAATTCACTTCAAAGCAGCATTAAGTCGGCTGTGTGTTTGGATTTAGAGAGAGAAGAAGAATGAATGGAGATGTGTAAAATGATGCAGCAGCGGTCGCACAACATCGAGAATGAAGCTAACTTATCAGTGTATGCATCCGATGGCATTTGGTTCCTGCCAGACAGCAACAGCTCAGGCTGCAAATGTAGTTCCAAATCCTCTTTGGGTGCAGTTCATTCAAAATAATGTTGAAGGGACTCGCTCCAAGTGTAAACAAGAAACTAAAATGTCAATGTCAGCCAAATCAACATTGTTTGAGATAAAACTCAGTGGCTCTGTCATCTTTTCTCTTTCACACCTGTTGCGTTTAACAGTGAATGCTTCCATGTAAGGGTGGTAACATGCCCATTCACACTTGCCCTTTGGGTAGTCTGTATGTGGAGAAATGCCCCTCTCAGGATGTCTGGGGTCTACATCAACACAATGTAGTCAAAAATCCCTCAGGCATGCCCTCTTTCCCACGGCAATTGGCCAGGTGTGCACAGGTTTAAAAATGGGCAGAGCTTTAAGTGTTCAGACTGACACATAAATCATCAATTGAACCGTTTTGGTGACCTGGCATCCTGCAGCACTCTGTGGACCCACCAGGCAAAAAGACAAGTTTATTCCAGTCACAGTTCCAGTCACATCCATTCATGCTCCTCTTCACTGCACCTTGTGGGTTAATTTATCCTCTCTGGTGGTCAAAAAGGTTCAGTAGTTGGTTATTAAAACTATTAGTTGTCTCTGCAACTGGTCATAAATAGTGCTGACCAGGGAAAAACTGAGGACAGAGATTAGGATTTTTGTACCGCAACATAATTTGGGAAACAGTTCAGGTCATCTTTGCGTTTGCGCCACAGACTTCTTTGTTTCACATCAGACTTGAATGACAATGCTCACACCAGCTTAAACAAACCAAAAAAGATTTGGTTGGAGCTGCACCGAACCACTGAGTTGTGAGAGCACGCTCAACATGAGCCTGCTTTTTGTTGTCTTTCACACTCATGCTTTCGTGAACATGCTCAAGCTTAATCCTGCTTACAGTGTGCAAAACATTCAAACTCACTTTACTCTTTCACTTGTGTTTACCCAAATGTGAGTGGAGCGGTTGCGCTCCCAAAACGCACTGAGCTTGAATGTACCCAGTTAGCGCCAGCGCGCTCTGCTATTAGTAAGAATTTACAGAGAGCATAGCCCGCCACAGACTTGAAAAAATAAATCTTGTGGAGGCATCCTGCTAATTGAGTCATCCACATGTTGAATTATGTATTAAGTAGAATCTAGCCCTCACCAGAGGAAGCTTCCCCTGATCAACATTACATTAAGCAGCAGTTCTAGAGAGGCTCCGCAAGAAAGTTGAACTGTCCTCAACCCTCAGCGATGTGGAGATTAATGTGCACGTACTCAGCGGGCATTTCTCCTGAGCACGCCTGTCTGCTGGGATCCACTGCGAGGCACCGGAGCTGGTCTGGATTTCATGTGTGTTTGCATTTGCACTCAGTGTCAGGTTGAGCTGACTGCCTGATGTGTGCACATAATATTTCGGTGTGGTTGTATTTTGGCTTGTTTTCTTTACTCATATTTAACGCTGCTTGGATAGTATGAGGCATACAGTTACTTCCTGCACTCCCTGCTGCTGTAGTGAAATGATGAAGCGTTCACACATTTTACCTCCACTGACAAAATGTATTCCCTATTTCATTGGGCTAATTTAGCTAAACGGTGAGTGTTTTGTCTGGTCTCGGCACTCAGTCCATGTGTCTTTTCCCCTCCCCCTTTGGCTCTCAGTTAGCTTACCTTCGCAGTCAGTAATGACATCAGAGGGCAGGTTAAAAGACCCCCATCACTTTGACTCCCATCTTGTCCTCTGATATCTTCTCTTGGCTGTTACTGTAGATGAGAGAGTTGTTTCTCCGTGTTTTCTCTAAATGTGTGTGGCATCACAGGAAAGGTCAGCCACTGAGCTGTTTCCCTGGTGAGCCACTGTGACCCATCTGAACTGGCAGGCAGTGTGAGTGTGTGTGTTTCTACCTTTCTTTAGTGGATGGTGTGTGTGTGTGTGTGTGTGTCTTCCAGTGACCTTGCTGCAGTGGACCTCAGCTCTCTGAGCAGAGCGATACAGGTCTGAGCTTCCCTTCAGTTTAAATCTATGAATATCTGTGAGAAAGCTGAGAGGACGTTAAGCTGCACACACAGTGACTGATGTGCCCAGAGGTATTTGTGCGTGTACAGATAACAAAAATAAACAACTCTGTTTTTGCATGCTGACACACAACCTGGATATCTTTCTTTTCATCACACTTCTCCTCTTCCTCCCTCTTTCCCTCCTCCTACGCTAAAAATGAATTCTTTCCTTCATGCATCCTGACTGTTCACGCACCACACACTCATCAGCTGTAATGTTAATGCGTGTGGAACGACCAGTCATCTCTTGCCTCTACATCTGAGCTACTGGTTGCCGCTGGCAACAATCTCCCATCACCAAAGCGCCAGAAAAAGTAAAGTGGGTTACGCTGCCAGCTTCTGACTACCACATCTAGAAAAGGTTCTCCCACCCGAGGAATTAAAAGAGAAGGGGCAAGATATGACAGTGTGCCACCAGTGTAAAGCTCTCAGTGAACTGATTATTATGTATAATGCATTCATGGTAGCAAACAGAAGTTGTGTTTGCCTTGATAACAAAGAGAATGAAGGTGCCCCCCCCCGGCGGGAGAAAATCTTAAAGTTAAGGGACCTCTTTTGGTAACAAACAGCAAAAGTAAATTGACAAATAAAATTAAAGACCAGAAAAGTTGCTAGTCTATCAACAATTTCACAAATTTAGCATAAGTTACTTGTTTTAGCAACTAAAACTGCTGTGCCCCATGATTGGTGAATTATTAGTTTTGCTTGTGTGCGACATTAAAGCTAAAAGCAAGTAAAAGTCAAAATAATGTTTCTTTTGCCAGTTTCGTGATATTTTCATTTTCTTTATTCGCCTAATTCGCAAAGTTAAAAGGGTCTCAATATATGCAAGATGATTTTAGTTAGAGCCTATTCAAATTATGTCGATGGCCTTCGATTTAAAGACAATGGAATTAAATGATTAATTAATTATTCCAATTCAAAAAAACTACCAGACACACATTTAGTAATGTGTTTAAAAGTGCTTAAAAACAAGAGGAAGAGTCGACAGCCATGCTGCTGAGTAGTATGTTATTTTCCTGCTTTTGTTCAAGCAGCCATACCCAATTATGTAAATAGATGGATAAATGTTGGGTCCCTCTGCGGTTTATTTATCATTTAAAACCCACAAACCCATGTTGTACAACATTTTACGCAGGCAGTCTGTGGTCTCAAAGTTGCACTGAAAGTCATTTACTCAGCGCCCCCTCTGGAAAACAAAGTCTCTCTCCAGTGTAACCAGGCCACTCATGTACATTGCTAATGGTCTGCCCCCTGTGTAATAATGTACATGTCTATTGAATCTCCTTAATTATTTAGTGTCAAATTAGTATGGAGTTCGGGTGGAGGCATAACAGGGACAGTAGTTATAAAACCGAATCAGATGGAGCTTGTTTAATATTAATGAATATAAACCCTTCCACTGAACTGAATCCACTGCACTTGTTTTTTCGTTTCAGTTGCTCTCGTCATACATCTGTGGCAGTCGTGTCGGTACCAGTGAAGTAATTAAACACTGATGTTTGTAATGAAGAAAACAGACAGTGACTTTAACATATGGTATAATTACATAGGATAGTAATTAGGACACTACCTTGCATCCGATGTCTGTTCACCCAGTTAAACTCAGCACGTGGGGATGTTCATGATTTTCCACTTTCAGTTCTATTCTTTCTGAAGCTGTTTTTGATTCAGGTTTCTTTTCGTGTTAAAGCTGCCAACCGAGGACAACTACTCAACTTGTTATTATTTTTATCAGATAAATAAATGTTGATGCCTTTAATTTCTATTTCAAAGGTATTTATTCTTTATTAAATTATAATTATTATTATTAATAATAATAAATGACTGTGTATTTACATAAAAGCTGGACTCTAAGACCAACGACTTGACCTTTGGGAGATGTGCGCTTTCTCCTGCCAGTCACTGACAATATGCTACCACTTTACAAAGTGCTGATTCTGCGTAAAATGTTTCAAAACAGCAATCCCTTCCTGTAACCAGCCTTAACAGCCAAAGGCAGCAGTGTTGAAGCTGAACTCCCTGCGGTTTGTGTAAATATCAAATTCTGCTTCTCCCTGTGCTGGCCTCTGCGCTGCTATGGGCTCGCAGTGGGAAACCTGACTCTTCACAGCCTGAGTGCTTTTGGCAAGACATTAGTATAGACAGAGAAAGCTGGAAAAGGTAGGGAGAGAGAGAGAGAAAATTATTTACAGAAGCCTTGAGGTTGGCTTTGTGAAGAGGAGACGTACAGAACAAACCGAAATAAGATCAAACAATATTATGCCATTGAAATGTGTAATTTGCAGCAACTACAAACCAATCTGCAGTGACGGCACTCTAGCTGGTGAGATAGCCACAGCTATATATTACTTATTTAGTTATAAGAAAAGCTGGAGGGACTTTTGTTTTTTAGGTATTTTTCTTCAAACAAACCATTTTTCTCAATTTCACTGTCCCTGTAGTTACTGCTCTCTGCATTTGTAAGGCAGAATATTATACACTGTCAAATGTAACCTATAGTATATGGATAAGCAGTCTACTTGTTGGTCATAGACAAGAGAAAGATGAGCCAAGGAAAAACACGCTAGAAAGAGAGAGATCTTTAGAGAGAGGAGGATGTACCACAAAGAGATCCGTCACAGGCCGAGGACCGGCTGATGGCAGAGAGCTGTGTTATCTTTCACTCCACAGGAGAGGAAGTCTCTCACCACCTTCTTGTGATAACCACCATCATCCCCTCTCCTCCTGTCCAGCACTCTCTCTGTCTCTTCCCCAGTTATGATACCAATATTTGACTTTCAGCCTATCTGAGAAACTCAGGTGACTATTTCTGTCACCGTGTCCCTATATGACCCTATATACAATGAGTGTTCTCACCTCTGCTCTTACTTTCTCTCGTCTACCTACAGCTGTAGTCAGTGTTGAAGCTTCATCTTTTATTTCATGCGCTGTGAGCAAAAACAGAAACACTGCTGCATGTTGACGTTCAAAATAAATGCTCCACCTTCCCTGCTTCAGTGTTGGTACAGTAAGACAGATGATGCGGTCCTCTTTTGCTTTGAGCTTTGTTCCTCTCCTCTGGTCCTTCAGATGCCAAAGCCTGTCCCAGCGGTGAGTTCATGTGTTCCAACCGCAAGTGCTTGGCCACCGTGTACGTGTGCGACGGCGACGACGACTGTGGAGACGGCAGCGATGAGCTCAAGTGCACCTCCCCTCTGACCTGCGGGCCTAACCACCTCCGCTGTAACACCTCGGAGTGTGTGCCGCTCATGTGGAGCTGCGACGGAGACCCCGACTGCTCGGACAGTTCGGATGAGGGGCCGGAGCGCTGCGGGGGCGACGGGGTTCCGTACCTGCCTAACCGCCGGGCCAACTGCACCGCCGGGGAGTTCCGCTGTGCCAACGGGGAGTGCGTGCGGCTTACGTGGAAGTGTGATGGAGATCCAGACTGCAAGGACAAGTCCGATGAGTCTGACTGCCGTGAGTTTCTCTTTCTGTGTCCTCTCTTGTGCACCTGTTTTTCTCTCCTTTACCTTGCAAGAGCTTATACGTTCTCAAGGCTATCTCCCTATTTCTATTCGAAAGGCTGTCCTCTCAGCTTACATTGATGAAGGACAATGATGCTCTGTCTGAAAGGGCTTCTGTACATATGGAATATGTAACTGGGTTGAAGGATTGTGTCAGTACAATAAAGAATGGTACATACTATACACAGTACACACACATACCGTACATAACCATGGTTCTCTGAGTGAAGAGGACAGCTGTGTCCCAGTTCCGTCCTATATACTAATTCTAAGCAAGTTGTGAGTATGTAGTCTCAATGGAAATATATACCCCAAAAGGTCAGCATGCATACTAAAAGTGTTGTTTTTGAGTGCGCTGTTGGTGTACGCTATAGTCCCATAATGCAATGCACAAAGGAAATGGTCGAGCAGTTTATAGCTGCAAAACAAAAAATCTATTTGCAGATGGTGGTAAAACCGCTTAAGAAGGATGAAAAACAAAATATGTATAAAATCTTTAGAAAAACCGTTTAGCTTTCTCTTCGTGACGTTTAATTGGCAGTGGCTTCCAAAGTCGCAGTTTGATTGAAATCCATTGGCACACATATTGTATAATTTCCTGTTAGTACAAAATGCTATATAACGTTGAAATCTAACTTCAAAGAGAAAGTATATTATGACAGTTAGTATATGGTACATTTTGTTTACAATTAGTACGTAGAACAGCACATCACTCCAGCTCGAGGCTGCTTGTTGAACCAGTGTTACGTACATAACATTTCTGTGGGTCTTCATCTTGTTTGAATCCAACAAGTCATATTATGTTTAGGTTTTGGGTGTTTGAGTTGTTTTTCTGTCTTTGGTTCTGCATTGACTGCATTACCACTATGAATATTTTAACCAGTAGCATCTAGTGTTTTTACATTTATTATACTTGTCTTATTAAAGTAAGCTTTAGACCAATCAAATTCCAACACATTCAGAAGTAATTGCACTGAAGGTCAGTCTTATTTTACATTATCTCTGTGTGGACAGTATGTATCTATCTGCTTGCTTTGAGACTGGAGGGTGGAAAAAATCTCAAACAATATTTCCTTCCTCTTCTGGGGTGTTACTTTGTCATTTAGCACATTTCCACTCCCCTGGGAGTTGTTTCTTTTTTCCTTTTCTAAATGTGTCTGGTAAAGAATGTGTCTCTGTTGATAAACACTGTGTGAAGATGGGGCCTTGTGATAAAACAGGTTTGCCTATTAGCTGGTCATTGACGGGGGAGCCCTGAAGCGCTTGTCTCACTAAACCAGAGTGTGAAGCCCAGATAGTCCCACTATTCATTATCAAGATGTGCGGTGCACACATCAAACCCACCTCTCGCACTCTGTGGTGTCATATAAGCAGCACTTACAAGAGATTGATGTTTTGTTAGCCAACTGGATCCCTGCGTTAAGAGAGGGGCCTGGAGACGGTTAGAGGCACAACCTCGTGTTTGTCCAGAGGTTACTGTGCAACCCATACATGCTTTACCTGGACACATGCTATTGTTGGAAAGGTTGCTGACTGTTGTAAACTCAACTCATATAAGCCTCAGTGGCTGCAATACTGTACTGTTGTGTTAATCAGATCTCTAGATCTGATCTCCCAGATACAGAGAAAGACTGTATAAAGAGTGTGCTTTTAGAGTTATGTGTCTGTATGTCTTTATGTGGTTGTGCATACGTGTGTGCACATGTGTGTCCAGGCCACAGCGGCCCTGTCTCCATTACATTCCCTCTGTTCTGCTCGTCTTGTGATAACACCAAGTCATTTCCCCCTCAGTCATATATATTGCTTTTTAGTGTGGTTTAGAGAGGAGTTATATGAGCATACTGGGCCGTTGATGAAAACCTTGTCTGTGCTTGGGATATTAATGAAATTTGGTGTGGCTTCATGCAGCCTCCGTTAGTATATTGAAAATCATTCATCACACGCCCTCAGGTTGACTGTCCCTGTCCCAGGCAGCACCTAACACAGGCTGTGAACGGATAGAAGTGCAGTACTGTATATGTTATTGCACAACATTTTTGTTTTCATGCATGCTTCTACAAAGGCTTTTTAAAAATACGTTTTTGTACACGTCTTGCCTTTAGACAGGTCATAGTAGAGAGACTCATGAAAAACTGACGGGGTGAAATGCAAAAGTCTTGGGTTGGTTTACACCCCAGGATGTCGTGTTCCTCTTGAAGGGATTAAAGGGGATTTACAAGTCCAATTTCACATGTGTGTTTATGTGTGTGTGTGTGTGTGTGTGTACCTCTTGCAGCCCTGTTGACGTGTCGTCCCGATGAGTTCCAGTGCGGTGATGGTTCCTGCATCCACGGCACCAAGCAGTGTAACAAGGTCCACGACTGTCCAGACCACAGCGATGAATCTGGCTGTGTCAACGGTGGGTACACCTGTCATCGCTGTCTCCGTGTCTGGCTGCCAGAATGTGTCCTCCTCTCTGCCTGTTCACCTGTCTTCTTCTTCTGTGCAAATGTCTGTTTGAATCTGTCTTTCTATTTGATAGTATTTATATTTGATTGAGTGTGTCTCCGCCTTTCGTACATGACTGTCTTTGTGAAATACATTATAACAAGAGGGGGTTTGTAGAGACCAGTGATGACTTTGTGGCTACAGGACCTGTAATATATGGTTGAGCCTCCCAGCTGTTGGAGAAATATAGGGAATTTAATATAAAAGTAACATATTACAGCTATAACAGCTTATATTACAGTAGACGCTACAACCCCTTTTTATTTGCTTATCTGCTCTATGTTTGCTCCCACTACTTTTAACAGATTTTCAGCTTGTAGTTTGAGTTCATGTCTAATATGAGATTGTGCAAAATGTAACGAAAAATGAATAGCATATGTAACACCTTATACTGTAGTTGCGATCCTTAAGATTTCAGTCCTTGTTCATTTTGCGAATACTACAGCAAACACTCCTTGAGTCTGTTTACAGCGCGGCTGAACTGACTCATGTTGTTTTAATTAAGAACTGAGTCAAAAATATAATTTTACCACAATCTGATTTCATTCTGCGCATGGTGAAGGTTTTTTCCACACCCCGGCATGGCACCGTTAAAGGAGTTACTACCTTGCTAAGTTGTTGGTTTTGTGAAGCCTGTCAACTGCAACTCGTCATCTAACAGCTCACTGTGGCTGCTCCTACTTGTTCCATTACTTCCTGCGTTTCCTTGCTGCTTCAATAAAAGTCACCCCATGTTTCGCCAGTGGAACACTTTTAATGTGAAGCAGCAGCAGTAGGAAGTGTTCCATTAGCATCAGTAGTAATTTGATGCAGCTCTGATACTGTGTGAAGAACAGTAAACAGTCTGATATCAATGAGATTAAATAATCCTGGATTACTTGATTGCTTTCTGTGGATTCCTTGTGCGTAGGTAGGCAATTTGAATCCATTGTGGGAATGGCGGACCCCGCCACTAACAATGAAGACTACTATATAGAGAGGTTATCACAGAATATAAATACATTGAATGGCTAGTGCAGAACAATGTTGACCATAATAGTATCAAAAACAGGGTTTGATTTTGTGAAAACCATAAGGATTATAACTTCCTTTAAATACACTTATGGGGGATTTTTCTGGACATAAATTATTGTGAAATTAATTGCTATAATGACCATTGATGTTATGTTGTGTGGATCCCGCCCAGTGCTTTTTGTAAGCTGATTTCATTATTTCTCCATCGTCTGACTATGATGCATAATTTACCAGCGTACTGCAAAAATTATTTTGCAGGAAATTAAGCCCTAGCACTGTGAAACTGGACCAAATTACAGTTCAGTTTTTATTACACTAGGCTTTTTATGTGGGATGATATGAATATCAGAGTGGGAAGTATTTTTGCTGTCACTTGTTTCATGTGAGCCTTCAATAATTTGGTGAACCCCTGGAGATATTCAATTTGACTTCTCACACTTTTTGATGCATGAGGTTCTGAGTCAGTTTGCAATAGCTTATGCAAATAAAGGTTCATGCAGGTTAGTGTAGATGCTGATCTATCCTCTGCTTTTCTGTTGCAGCCACCAAATGTGAGGGACCCCTGAAGTTTCTGTGTAAGAATGGAGAGTGTATTGATAGCTCCAAGGTGTGTGACTCTGTCAAGGACTGCAAGGACCGATCAGATGAGCCTAAGAAAGAGTGCGGTAAGAGGACTTTTTCTGTACACAGTTTCTTGATTGTAAGCTATTTTACCCTTGAAGCAAATCAAGTGTATTTATTGCTT
Organism: Enoplosus armatus; assembly: GCF_043641665.1. Lineage (NCBI taxonomy): Eukaryota > Metazoa > Chordata > Actinopteri > Centrarchiformes > Enoplosidae > Enoplosus > Enoplosus armatus. The sequence continues at coordinate 17,735,604 of NC_092193.1, forward strand.
TTCGTCTGGTCAGTTTATGGGTTAAAGCTTTTTCTTCATTTCCCAGTAGTATGAACTGAGGGAAGTGTATGTGTCAGCGGAGCTTTTGTCTTAGCCCCGTGCAATGAGAGACCATGTACATATCCATTGTAAATGGATTCAAGCAGTTAATGTAGCAGTGTAATCTTGTTTGCCATAACAAAATGCGACTACCTCCCTCCTATTACCTTGCATTTCAAAGGCTTCGGAGGCGCACTCAAATTAGCTGCCGCCTCCGTTGATCAGAACAAGAGCCTGCATGTACTAATTACCATCAGAACAATAGAAAAAGGCTTCTTCTGCTCTGCGGTAATCTCTCTTCCTGTTTTACTGACCATGAGTAAATGAAAGTGATGTCTTAGTTAAAGAAACAAAACATTGCGTGTTTATTACTTTCCCTCAGTGTTGAAGAGCTGCGTAAGTAAGTTTCTGACATTAGAGAGTGAGAAGCAGACACAAACTCTCATAAAATTACATTTCCTCAGAGGAGCATAAAGTTGGGAAGGGAAAAGTGACAGCTGACAGAGTAGACTGACCTCTGCCAGGGACGGAAATTACTAGACCAAAACAGGTATTCCAGAGAGTAATTCTCCCTTTCTCCTTCCTCTACCTCCATCTCTTCCTCCTTCTCTCTCCCCTCATATCTCCCTCCCTCTCTCCTTCAACTCAGGTCTTGTTCTCAGCTCATTAAAAGCGTGTCCACACACACCTCAGCTCATCGCTCTGCTCGCTCAACCATTTACTCGCAAGATGTTCCCTAACCGAAACACACACAAAATATCAACACACGCAGACAATAATACTCCCTGCTGCTCTGAAACACACTCATATGTACAGTAGATGTTCTGAGTGATTGCATTTGCTGCATCAGCCTTACATCAGGGGAAAATAAAGACTATGCATCTCTCTCAGTGCGCAAGCAAATGTTTTTCCGTGTTTCCGATCTCATTAGAAATAATGGCATATTACCACAGTACTTACTACACCACCACTTCCAGCTTTCACTGAGAGGCTGAAAATAGGTAGTACATAATGGGTTACCATGGTGAGGGAGAGAGAGAGAGAAATGGAGGTGGGGTAGAGAAGGAGAGACGTCATGTTTGTTTGCCCGTGGGAAAGGAGAAATGACCTCTAAATCATGGCTGTCCTTGGAGGCGGTCTGGATAAAGCTGTTCATGTTGTCACACAGGGCCTCTCCTGGGGGCATCTTTGTTACTCACCCAGCCCCTCTCAAAGAAACAGGAATGAGCGAGTCCTCAAATGCAGCTACATCTTGGACTTTCTTCTGTCTGCAGTTAATTCTGAGCTGACATGAAGGCAGTTAGTGGGAGCTACTGTGAGTGACAGATTGCTGTCACCCATCCAGCTGAATTAGAGATGGGAATTTAATGCTGGCGGTTGCAGCGCTCAAAGTCTGCTGGCACTTACACAAAGCAAAGATGAAATTTTCCCACAAAAGTAACCTTCAGTCAGTCTTTGGAGAGTCAACTTTATCTTCCTTTAATTTTGTTTAACTTTAATTTTGTTTCCTCAAAGCCCCTCGGATGAGCTGAACGGGTCATCTTTGATCCCTGCAGTCAGTGTATTGCTGGTTGTGGGTCTAACTCCGTGTTGTGCTGGATAGTAAACGAGGACCACGCCTTCCAGGACTGACTTTCAGCGTTTTATTGCCAGGCACAAGAAGTGGCATCAGCATCATTGCTCTGCCACTATAGAGAAACAAAGCATTCACAGGGTCTATCTTGCATAGATGTTCTTAGTGCCTGTGTAGTGTGTAACAACATAAACAGCACACTTTAGCATTGCAAGCTACATGGACACTTGCCTCGTCAGACGTCATAAAGCGTCATAAAGCTTTAGCTCCACAATGTATCATATATATCAATACATTCACTTTACACTTTGTTTAAAGGAACTTAAAGGAATTTGGGGAAATACACTTATATGCTTTCTTGTGAAGAGTTAGATGAGATGATTTATACGACTCTCGTGACTGTAACTTCAATATGAAGCTACAGCTAGCTGTAGCTGGTTAGCTTAGCGTAGTACAAAGACTGGAAACATGGGGAAAACAGCTAACCTAATTCAGTCTTAGGGTAACAAAATCCACCGACCAGCACCTCTAATTAACATGTTATATCTTGTTTGTTTACTCTATACAACAATCAAAGTTTATAAACGACATGTTGCGGTGTTGCTGGAATATTTCTTGGTCAGGCGCAGTAACTTCCTGGAGTCCTGGCGTTGGCATGAGGTTGCCAGGCAACCAGCCTAACTCTCGTCAAGTCTGTTTAAGAATTGAATGCTCTGTTTACACACACACTATTACACCGGCTCAGGCAAACATCCACAAACATAAGCATTACGGATGTATGTGGTGTGAAAATGTGAAAACTGAAGTGATGATATGTAAAAGTTAATGTATTATTTTTCCGTTTGCTGCATATTCAACTAAGTGAAGCTTCATTTTGCAGATGCTGTGCTTTGCTTTAGGCCAACTGTTTACTAACTCACACACATACAGTAGCCCTGCCTTCACTGACTGATGATACAAAGCTCACTGGCTATTGGCAAATGTGTTCCACTAGATTGGGTAGGATGCCGTTGACAGAATTAAGCACTCGTATTGAGGAGTGCGGCTCCTCTTGCAGTTTATCCATTTTTCTCTTTATCACCCCTTGCCAGTTGCCTTTGTGCTGCCATGCTCAATTGTTTGTGTAAAAAGCAAAGCTGTTGAATGAAGTGTTGGAGCACAATTTTTTTTCTGGTGATCTTAGCTTTCACTCAGTTGGCTTACCTTCTATGATTCATTCAAACAATAGGGTTTGTTTTTTTTCAAACCAAACGTGGAAAGAAAGTGCTTAAGAGCTTTACATGTGATTCATGTGCTCTCCTAATAAATGCAAAGTTATTGCAACAGTGAAATAATGCAAAAATGCTACTATATGTAGCAGCTTGCGAATGCAGTTGCTAGGTGATACTTTATTCCCAGCTTTACTGAACACATTTGTGGAGGAGATTCAAAATTACCCTAAAATTTCTTCCGGTGACTTTTGAGCCCTTCTTGCTATCAAGTAATTCATAAAGTCATTGTGTGCTGCGCAATCAAATCTAACTGCCTCTGCCGTCTTTGTTGTGTGCCAACCTTGTGCCAGCTGCTTTGACCTAGTTTTAAATGAGAGTGGTTGCGTTTTTACATCTTGGTTTTTTTTTTTGTTCTTTCATTCTCTGGATGCCTTTACATCACTCTGCCTCAGTTTAAGCAGTGTGCCTGTTTTAATTTAGATGTCCTCTCTCACTCCTGTGATAGATCCTTATGGGATATCTCAGAATCCCAGTTCACAGCATTAATCCCCTCTACACACATATTTCATATCCTCGCAGATGGACCTGATTCTCGGTTTAAGAGCTTACCGTGTGTGATGTTGTGTCTCTTTGATTCCTTTTTTGCACTTTTGAGAACATCTGATAGGGATTCAATAGGGATGGAAAAGAGCTGAGTACAAGAGCCTGGGATGAAATGGAGATTATGAAGATGATATCCATTTTCCCCACCTATGTGCCACACATATTCATACACCTTTATTATATATCACAAGCCATTCCACCGCTCTCACCCCTTCTTTAAAAGTATTTTACAGTAAATGAGACTGAGGCCTTTTTCTACATCTGATTTGACCTTTTAAATGACCTACTGGACGACCATAATGTCCCTACCTCTTCTACGCTTGGCTGCATGTGACCACTGGCTTCTTTTCTTTGTCTCCCAGGGCTGAATGAGTGTATGATCAACAACGGCGGCTGCTCCCATGTCTGCATGGACCGACCAATCGGCTTTGAGTGCCAGTGCCCCACTGGCTACCAGCTCCTGGACAAAAAGACTTGTGGCGGTAAATAAAGACACAGAAGGATAAAGATAAGATAAACAGAAAGATAAACAGACAGACAGACAAAAAGATCAAGTGGCAGGCCGGCTGCTGACCGAGCTACTATGAGTCTGTGTTTGTGTGCGTGTGCGTGTGCATGTGTGACTGTGAGTATGTGTGTATGTGTGGTGTATTGCTTTGGGCAGCTCTCATCTCTTTAGCTGTCTGTCTTTGTTTAGTGTGCCCAGCCTGTCACTCCCACAGGGAAACTAGCACAGCCATACTACTCTCTCTTTCTCTGTCTCTCTCCACACACACACACACACACACACACACACACACACACACACACACACACACACACACACACACACACACATACTATGTCCTTCACACCCCTCCCCATCCTCTTAGCACTAATGTTTCCTCATCACACTCTAGGAAACAGCCTGAGATCTGCTGGAAGGAAGCAGAGCAGAGAAGTGGACAGGGACACGCCCTGTCTCCCAGTCCACTTCTTTCTTCCCATTAACTGCCAATGACAACATGTCTGTGTGTGTGTGTGTGTGTGTGTGTGTGTGTGTGTGTGTGTGTGTGTGTGTGTTCTCCAGCACTCGCAGTTATAAATGTGCATATTTGTTCATCCATTACAGCTGTTATTCTCAGAAAACCATTGCGATATTTACACATTAAGACTGTAGTTGCCGCTCTTAGTGCAGCTAATGAGGGTGAATAAGTCGCCATCCGTCTCTGTCCGACTGTGTCTGTCTCTCTCTCTGTCTTGCAGTTGATTGATAACCTCTCTTCCCTCTCCTCCCTGCAGACATTGATGAGTGTGAGAACCCTGATGCCTGCAGCCAGATCTGCATCAACTACAAAGGGGATTTTAAATGTGAATGCTATGAAGGTTATGAGATGGACCCTGTTACGAAGACGTGCAAGGCAGAAGGTGAGTCACGGTGCTCAATGATCCACCATGCAGGGTGTTTGATCCGAAAGGATGCCAGAGATTCTGAATCTTGAATCTTATAGTTCATGTTCCCTCGTTATAGAGTAAATACAATATTTTGTTTGTTTTATATTTATGCCATAACCTACATAGCTGCTGCTGACATCAGTTTTGCGTTGTAAAGATAAGTCTTCCCACGCTGAAGGTTTAAAAAGCTGTTGTGCTGTTGATAACAACACGTTTTCGCAGATATTGTGTTGCCTCATTAGTGCAACACTCCACTCTCAGCTTTTGTGCCACAGTGTCAAACCCTTCTCATCTCATAATCACAAACATCTTTCTGCTGTTAGGTTCTTATCATTACTTCGCACTTGCTTCGTGTACTTGAGATAATTGTTAAATCGCAAAAAAGAAATTCAAGCATCACCAAGGCAACCACTCCTGCTTCTCCCGGCCAAATCTGTCCTCCAGTGTCCCGTCCCATTAGGCGGTTTCATGAGTGGCAGACGGATGTGTCCAACGATGCTGAACACTTATAATTAGGTATAGCAACTCTTCAGGGGTACCTGGCTGAGTCACGGTGGAGGCTAATTACAACAAATTTAATCTGGTCTCCCGTTAGGCTTGTTGACAACAGTTGTTAGACTAGTGGAGAACAAAGTGAACTGCTAAGAGGCCAATTAATTTTCTTTGACCTCCAACTATGGCCAAAAGCTATTAGCAAGACGATTACAGAGAGAGAGGCCAGTTTATATGTTTACACTTCATTTCCCCAAAAATGCTCATTATTTAATTGGCAGGAAACAGTGAGTCAAATGAAATGTGATGATTTGGTCCCTGTGGCTGTCAAATGCTGTGATTTCATTTCCCTCAATTAAACTGAGCTGCTATCAAAGCTCTGCTCTCAGTGTGTGTGTGTGTGTGTGTGTGTGTGTGTGTGTGTTTGCATTTGTACACACTGTATATGTGTTTGGATTGTGTCTCTGTCTACACTTGTGTGTTTCTCTGTGCATGACTGCCCAGTGTGTTTGCTATCAGCTTATCGTGGCCAGGAGAGAAGTATGCGTCTGGCCGTGTGTCAAAAGCAGCAGAAGCAGAATCTCAGTGAATGCAGCGGTTCCAGCGCTTGGTCTTGGAGGCAATGAAAACTATCGCTGCCGTGACAGCCCATAAAACCAGCAGGGGACCATTTTCCCCTTTAGAGGGCTTGGAAATGTTGTCATTGTAATGGCCAGTTTTTTGACAACACTTAGTCCTGAACATCACCGTCATCATTCAGACTGGGAGAAGAGGGAAAAGGGAAAAATAGAGGGAACGTGCTTGAGAACGATACTACAATGAGGCTACGACACAGACTGTCAGAAGGGAAACTGAGGCGAGAGAGCCATTAATGAGAGAATATCATATCTGCCTCTGGAGATAACTGGCTGCAGCTGCCTTCCTATTACCATGCAGTGTCAGAAAGAGATATGCTCAATATAGATGTAACAAGACAAAGGTGGGCTGTAGTTGCTAGCCAGAGTGATAAGACCTTCCCTGCAGGCACAAACTGTTAGTGTATCTGTTACCTATTTGGCTTTTTCCTGCCAGAATTGTAACAAAATAAGTCTAAGGCCCCTGTTCACATTTGGGTCTAATTAAAATGCATCCTGTTTGACCTTCTCACAAGTGGACAGCTCTAAAAATAGGTGTGAATGCACCCAAAATGAAACAAGGACACACTGTGATATAGGCGCTCAGTGCTAATAACTACTGTGTGTGTGCTGATACTGTCAATGCATGTCAACGCCACCAATCACAGTCTATACCTGAAATGAATCTTTTGTGTCTCTCTCTCTGACAGTGTGATTTTACATTGTCATATCAGGGTTTTGTTTCCAGCTTTGTCTTTCTCATTGGGTCTTTTTTTGTCTAGTTTTTTATCCAGTATGCAAATATCCACTGCAGTCCTCTTCTGTAGCTCTGTGGCTGAAAGCTAAATATGTATTTTTAGCCGTGCTAGCGGCATAGCTCCAGGAAAGCAACGTCGGAGTGCCATCATATTCTTTTCAGACATTCATGCTTTCCAGAGGTTGAATCATTATGACTTTGTTGATGTCCTAACTTTTCCTTTAGCACCACCATGAGGCTCAACAACTTTTGGATTATTAGCCATAAAATCACACACTTTCACACACATTCATTTCCCCTTCAGGATAAATTGTAATCACTGGTGATTGGTGATCCCTTCTATTCTAGCACCATCATCTGGTCAAAATCTCAATTTGTTTTATGACTAAACACTTGTGTAACTAATTGGCCTCAGCTGCAGTTTGTGTTTAGTGCAAATTAGCAAATGTTAGCATGCTAACAATGTAAACTAAGCTGGTGATCATGGTAAACATTGCACCTGCTTAGCATCAGCATGTTAGCATTGTCATTGTGAGCATGTTAGCATGCACCACCGTGCCTAAGTGCACTTGTTGTAGCTAGTAGTGAGCACAAATGGGAGTGGGGCATGGAAAATCTAATCACAAGTTATCACATGAGATGCATTTGAGATGCCTTCTGTTGCCAGGTGAGACCTGCAATCCATAGCTGCCCCTATAATAGACACAGTGCAGGTATAAAAAGATACCAGGTATTAATGCTTGACATTATTCTGTTGCATTCTATGGGTTCAACTTTGAACCAGTTGCAGAGCTCATGAGGGAACTCAGTCACCGATCTTTATTGTTTTGTGTTAGGTGACTCAGACAAGAGCAAGAAATCTGTCTGATTTAACTTTGTTCAAGGTTGTTTATCAGCCCTCAGAGGAAATGACTACATTGGTAGTCTTTCAGTGTGTGTGTGTGTGTGTGTGTGTGTGCTCATTCATATCTATTTAGTTGTGCTGCCTGTGTGAAAGTTGACAGCTTGCTGTTTAAGGAGGTGTAGCCAAATGCTAAGGTACTTCTGATCTATATTTGCAAGGAGAAGATAATAAGGAGCGTACAACTTAATGATGCACACAGACACATGGATCAATACAGCAACTATTCAGCAGTTTTTAATGAAGGATTATTGTCCCTGCACTCTTGTTAGAGGAGGATATTGAGCTGTATCACACAAGCTTTGTTGTGTTATTTATCTGTGTTAAAAGATGACATTTAGAGCATCGACTTCGGTGCTACAAATGTGCAGCAGCACATAAAGCTGCAATGCTTTTTGACACTGTCAAATGTTTTGGGTTTAATTATTGAATCACATGCACATACAGATATTATTTCTTATTTCTAATCCTGTCTAAATCTAGACAATGTTTGCTCAGAATGTGTTTAGAAGTTAATCCCACTTGCTAAAGGCTAGGCTTATTTTATACACTATACTTGCTTGCTAAATTTGAATCATATACGGGAAGCTGTGCATAGAGGATCTGTGCAGCTCCTGAGCAGTTTTCTAATAGGAGATGCCGGCTTGGACCCTCCCTCTGGCCCTTTACCAGATTGTCAAAGCTGATTTGAGTGGCCATTACTGAAGCACATCCCAACCCCACCTACCAATATTGTATTTCTCTTACTAACAATGTACTCGTCCGGCTTCAGCCCCTCTTCTAAATTGCTTTGCACTGTGACTCTTCTGTGATTGTAAATTTTATCTGGCTGAACTCATCGACGTGTTTGCCTTTGTGTCCATTTTCACAAAAAGCAGGGCATTGAATATTCTCTGCTTTGTGTGCAGGGAAGAGCCCTTACTTGCTGTTCACCAACCGGCATGAGATCCGACGTATCGACCTGGTGAAGAGGGACTACAGCCAGGTGGTGTCCACCCAGAAGAATGCTGTGGCTCTGGACCTGGACGTGGCCAACAACCGTATCTTCTGGTGTGATCGCTTTCACCGGAAAATCTACAGGTAAACCATGAACAGAAAATTTAGAGGAGATTTTGAGATGCACTTATCTGATGTTGCACATTGCAGCGTGAACCATAAATGCTACACACCTTTATTAAGTGCTCGTGCCCTTTTATGTATACTTTGCAATCTTCAGCATAAATAAGTTTAATTATATCAAAATGCCTGCAATTTGAATGACTTTTGAATGCATATAACTTTGAAACATAAAGATGCACTTACCTTTTATTAACTAGGTAGATTCAAACATTATCGATACATCCCTGGTTTTTCAAAGATGAACAACGGGACCATTCAGCAGTTTTTACAGTTACTTTACAACTGATTTAAACAAAACAATCTAAATGTGACATTACAGACACTTGACATGTACTGAGCATCTACTTGTCCCTCTTGTCTTTTGATGTTTTTGAAATTGAATCAGCTGAGTTGATGGCTCAGACCTCAGATTATGTTAGGTTAATTCCACCCTTCCTATTGTTATCCCAACTACATTTTCTCCCCAGAGTGTATTCTAATTGGAGCACTGTGTTCTCTTTATAAAATGGATGTTAAGAGAAAAGATCTCTGGGGAAACTAAAACTGAAATTCCTGTTCGGGAGCACAGCTGCCTGGCCCTCACCTCACACCTTTGCCGGGGCCAAATCATTAGCGAGCAGGGCAACCCCTGAGGTAGGCCTTGTCTATTCTGATAAGTGGTCCACGTACGAAGGACACTAACCCCCGGATGAACCTGCTCAGTGTATGGCCCAAGGCTACAGCTCACATAACCGACCCATTCTCCACTCTGCAGTCGCTTTGCAGCACAGTGGAGAATTAGTATACACATCAGTTGTGATGACACATAATCTTTAGGCTGTTCACTTGTCCTGTCACTGTCCTGCATCATATATCCACTTTGTATCCTCTCACAATTTAACAAAATAATGTGCCAAAAGGACTTTCAGTTTTGGTTACTTCAGATCAACATAAAAGCTAGTTATTTGTATTATCATTCATCCATTCATTCATGGTTATTGCTGAACTTGTTTTCACTGCTGTGTTTGCACTTGCTTTTCTATACTTACAGTCAAACTACTTTTTGGGAAAAGTTTGTAAAATGCTTTAGCTTGTACTGAAATCACTAAAAGTCAATATCTTACAAGGGTAAATCTTTTTGGTAGGGTGCCATGTAATAAGAAGAAGAGTGTATATAGACTCATTATCACAAAAGTGGGCCCCACCAGGCAGTCAACATCCCACTACACATCGATTTTGCAATAACGGCTGGCTTGCTGTAGATTATGACTTACATATTCTCCTCCGCTGAAAATACACCCTTCTGCCTCTCTCCCTTTGTCGCACTCCCTTTCCCTCTGCAGCGCCTTCATCCATGAGGCCAGCGACCCCTCCCAGCAGGTGCCACTGGTGGATTCATCCCTGCAGACCCCCGTGGGTCTGGCACTGGACTGGCTCCAACACAACCTGTACTGGACCGACTCCGGAGACAAATCCATCTCTGTGGCCTCAGTGGACGCCACCAAGAGACGAGTCCTCATTAACACCGACCTGAGTGAACCCCGGGCCATAGCGCTGGATCCCCACCATGGGTAAGGAAGAGGAGATGGTGTGTACTTGTGTGTTTCTGTTCAGAAACACAATACGAAACCAGGCTCTGAAATCAAGCATTGACCACATTATGTAATATCTAGTCTGGCTCACAGGAAGTCGGCTGTGGGTATAAGCCTGCCATTTCAGTCGGACTTCTCCTCTCCTTCCTCTATCTGCATGTTACCATTTGCAAGGGCATCGCCGCTGCATCCGGGGCTTAGCGCTGCCCAAGATGACTGTGATTGGTTTAAAGAAAACCAGAATGATAACGGGTTCAGCCAGACCTTTCTCCAGCGATGGCACAGCACTAAAACGAGGTGTGGAGATAGGTCTGGCTATGTGAGACTGTGTAATACCCAATATTGTAGATACAAATGACAGTATCAATAATTATGGTCATTAAACAATGATCTCTATTGGTCATTATAATGCTAGCATACACTGATTCATTTCTAAGTTAAAAAAGGATGCTAATTACTAAACTGTATGATATGGATTTACACAACAATGTACAGTATGTCTTTGAATATGCTGGCAGACACCATACTGATCTTTTTTCCCCCTGTTCTATAATATTGAAGATGACGGTCAATAACCCCAGATGAAGATTTGTTAAGTGATTTCAGCCCGGGACCCAGGATATGAATAAACATGATCTCCTTCTGTGACCACGTCTAATGATGAACATAAGAGAACTCTTGTTGCTGTATATGAGAATCCGGAGTAACAAGCCTGTGACCCATTTAGCATCCTGACTCAATAGTTTTTTAGAAATTCTGTCCTAGATGATCGCTCCTAATCTGGGAAGCTTCATGAATTTGTGCCAGCGTGTGCCTGTGCAGCTTTTGTGTTCTGGTGATCCAAACCCAGATGAAAACAAACAAAAATAAGCTATGATAAACAGGCACATAGTCTAAACTGAGGCTACATACACAGTGACATTTTCTGCACATCACAGACTCAATCATAACTGCCCTACAGGAATCCAGCACACACAGATTTCTTACTCCAACACCAAATGACAGTTGTGTCTTAGCAGGAAAATGTGCTTGATGTCGGTAATAAACATTTTCATAGAAATGAATGTAAATCTCTGTGTATTTTGCTGCTGTGATTTCTGACTGATATTGCCCAATAACCATTCAAAGTCTAACGAACTCATACAACAACAACTTTTAAATGTGGTGGTTTAAACACTTGGGGGTTGGTTTAAGCCTGCCACAAATCAATGCTATGGCTGCAGAAGTTTGCATGTTTTCCATTTAGCAGAGTATTTCCCAACACTGATGATGTAAATTAGCACAGCCACAGCGTTAAATTGAATACTCTAATTACGACATAATGGGCTGGGAAATGTGTGGCTGGCCTTACAGCTTAAAAGAACCACATCCACACAAGACTACCAAGTCATAACTATGTAAACCATCATATCAGAAGCCTCTATGGTAGCTGCTTCAACAATGGACAGAATCTGTGGTGCTGAACGGACAGCTCCCATAGAGTGCACTTATCATCTTCTTCTTGTTTCTGTTACTAATGTGGTTTTGTGATGTACCAGTAGTTCTTAACAGACATGTCTCCCTTTCTATGTCTCCTTCAAAACCACAGTTCCTCACATTGTACAGGTGCTATTCCCAGACATCAAATCAGAGACAGTATTGCCTCTGCAAAAGTATTTAGTCTGAAAAATCCTGTTTCCAGCTTCCATTTGAGAAAAAATAAAACTCTCCTGTCCTATTTTTTCCACTCTTATATAGGATTGTTCTACAATAGTGTGTATATTGCATCGGCACTTTTTTTTTTAGCAGCACTGCCTTTCTGTCATCTTGCCAGTGCGATACTGTTGATGCAGCCCTCATAATAAATATGGAAGGATGCTATCTGACTCATTAGTACAAAACTGTGTTATAAAGTTAGTAAATCAACCCACCTGGTAGCAGTTTCTTTGTTATGTAACAGCCACCAGGCTGAACAGACAAAGTATAGAGCAACATCTACAGAAACTCAATACTTATACAAAGAATGTCCAAGTTCCAGACAAACTAATTGATGGACAAGTGTCTCTGCAAATAATCTTCGTAACTGATGAGAATCTACAAAAGTTATCTAAGTATAAACAGCATAATACTTGTGCACTATAAGATTATTGCTTTCACATTTCTTGCCGAGCACAGCAGCACTACACCAACAGTCCATAATAACACAATAAGTATGCTTCTTTTGTTCAACCCAGCTTTATGTACTGGTCGGACTGGGGCACGCGAGCCAAGATAGAGAAGGCCGGGATGAACGGGGTGGACCGACAGGTGCTGGTGGCTGATAACATTGAATGGCCCAATGGCATCACTCTAGGTGAGAGGAGAACAGTAGTTTTGCAACTCTTGTCTTTACATTATATGTTACACAGTGCTGTGTTTTACACTTTTTTTGGCAGTTGTGTTTTGCTAAATGTGCCTGAAAAAGAGCTAATGCACTCAATCAGTTCGTTGTATGTAAAGATCAAAAGTACTTGAGATAATAAGGGTAAATGTTAAATGATGATGACAAAGGAATTGATTTATAAAGTTATCACAGCTGATTCTGAGCGATATTTGAAGTGTTTCAGGAGTTATAGATCGACACAGTAAAACTTGCAGCGTAAGCGTGAGAATCTGACATTTTAAAACGTAATCAATATCACCTAAAGGGATTTGTTGGTCAGAGTGCACGAGTGCTTACCGCAAAGACAATCAATTTCCACTCAGCTCGTGAAAGTCCTATCCATGTGTGTGTGTGTGTTTCAGATATAGCCAACAGGCGTCTATACTGGGTGGATTCCAAGCTGCACCTTATAGCCAGTGTGGACCTGAACGGAGCTCACCGCAGAACACACATGTCGTCTGCAGAGAGACTGGGTCACCCCTACGCTCTGGCTGTGTTTGAGGTTTGTGTCCACGGTATCATCCAGCCTCCCACATCTCTTCATATCTACGACTCTCTCATCGGCCTCACAGGGGCCGGCAGTGTGACTGGGAGTTTGAATGTAATGACTGTTAAATTCAATTTACTGTATGCTCAGTTTGTGTGTGTCTGTGTGTGTGTGTGTGTGTCCTTATGCACGCGCTGCCTGTTTTCCCTTGTGTAAACAGAGGATAGCTATAGGGAGTAGAGAACAGCCTAACACACACACTCGTGCTTTTGGTTATCAGCCACCTTCCCTGTGTGTGTGTGTGTGTGTGTGTGTGTGTGTGATATGTCATGGCCATCAGAGAAACTTAAATCTGGTTTTGTGCCAAGCGATCCTGCAAATCGGCAGCCTTGTGGTTTCTATGTTGTGTGTGTGTGTGTGTTTGTGCCTGTGTGCAAGCCAGTCTCAGATGGGTACTAATGACATCACCCAAGTGGCCTACTCCCCAAGGGGAACTGGTCTCCTCATCAGAGATGCAGGTTTCACTCAGCTGCGGACCAGACTTACGGGCATAGATTTAAAAAATTAAAAATATAAAAATATCCACTTTAGGTTTGAATTACATTTGTACGCTAAGGGGTCATGAAACTTGTCCCAGCTGACTTTTTTTAAGTCAAAACATCAACACTGGGCTCAAGTGTCCCTCCTCTGACAGCAGCAACAGAATAAAAAAGCCGAAAAAGGAAAGCAGAGGTGGAAAGAATATTTAATATTCAAGTAGCAGCACCACTGTGTAAACGGCACTACTAAACTAAAGTACAAGTACCTAAAAATGTTCCACTTATGCTAAAGAGCTCTCTTGTTTCAGAAAAAAAACTTTTTTATAATATACATTGCTCACACATCTCTCTCCGGTTTTCTCACAGTTTTAACCTCTAGAAGTGAAAATACCAATAGTGTTAAGCTGTCCAAAGCATAACCTTGAGGAGTTTTATTTATTTTTTTTTTTTACTGTACTCTGCTGTTAGTCCACCCTGCGGCCAGCACTGTAGTGTAACTCACAGAAATGATGATAAATTCCCTCTGGTGTAATACATAATCGATCCAGGGCTTCTCTGCCCTCTGCTCGGTTGTGACTACAAGGTGACCTTCTTGTTCAGGATGTTGAACACACACCAGCCCAGTGTTATTGAGTGCAGCTGGTTGTTGTGTACATCGCATTACCATCTCTTTCTGACTCAATGACTGACTCAACACAAACACACACACACACTGGAGATTAGCCTGTAGTTTCTAAGGCAACTGCAAAAAAATGTCAGCTTCTGTCTTTTTAAACAGTTGAGGGAGTGAACTAGGGAAGCAAAGCAAACAAGTCAATTCATAAATAACAAGTATGGTTAAAATTTGCCTTTGAGCTACTATATTTTGATCGAAATAGGATGTGTTTGAATCATTTAAGACCGCTGTAACAAACCAGCGAGGATATACCAGAAACTTGACACCTATAAAAAGAAAACCAAAAAGCTCTGGCTTCTTCCTGTCTACTCCAATTGAATTAAAACATGTCTTAGTTACCAATAAACCTCTGCATATGCCTTTCCTTGATGCGTTTGTCTTCTCATATTATTTGCAGCAAAACCCAAATTAGCATGCTCTCTTAACAAATATTTGTGACTGTGGCTCAGGAGGTAGAAGGGGTCATTTTCTCAGATAAATTAGGCCTGTGAGTACTCTGAGCCAAGCGTTGAAGGCAGTTAGCGTATTGTGTATTCTCCCGCAGCGTGCATCTTATGTCTCTGCTCTCTCTGTTTAGATCATTTGGTCCCTTTGTTTTTTTTTCAGCCATCTGTCCATTTATTTAGCCATTTATTCTCTTGTTCCTCTATTTCATTCACCCCAGTCACCTGAACATAAACACTTTTTAGTATTCTTTTTAGTCTTTTAACTGTGTACTGTAAATATGTACTATATTTAGTTTTAGTTGAGTTTGTTTGACATTGTGGTCCCTGATGTAACCAGACTAAGAGTCCGTAGCCAGGCTAGCAGCTATATAAGGCTGGACACAGTGGTGCTTTGAGCTAAATGCTAAAATCCGTATGCTAACATCTTGCTGCTAAGTAGGTATAATGTTTACCATGTACACCATCTTAGGTTAGCGTGTTAGCATGCTGACATATGCTAATTGCAGCTAAACACAGCTGAGACTGATGGGAATGTCAAGTATTAGACAAACTGAGTTTTAGGCCAGATGATGTTGCTAGATGAAAAGTTGAGGGATCAATGAAGTTATTACAATTTAGATCATATTAGATTTAGATTATACAAATTTTATGGCAATCTGTGTATCGCAGATGTTTAGATACAAGTTGTAGTTATGTGGCTCTGTCCTTCAGCTCTGTCCTCTTTGCCAATATGCCCGACACAACCCCGACTAACTTGTCCTGTGTGTTACCCACATTAACACAATGATTCTCCCCGTGTTTCAGGATCGTATCTACTGGACAGACAGAGACAGGTCGGCGGTCTTCATGGCCAACAGGCTGACAGGTCAAGACATCCACACGTTGGCTGAAAACCTCAATGACCCCCATGACATCGTGGTCTTCCACCAGCTCCGACAGCCGCAAGGTGTGTGTGTGTGTGTGTGTGTGTGTGTGTGTACAGTGTGAGTGGGGGAGACTGTGCATGTGTGTCTGCAAGTCTGTTCACTCTCCTTCCCCTCACTGTGATTGTGTGAGCCGAGTTACATTTCTGTGACCAAGTTTCTCTCCGTGGGTCCACGTCGACCCAGGCGCATGAATAAACGATGGTGAGGCTTGTGACTGTGGTGGCGTGATCAAAGCACTGGGACACATCTGTCAAAAACCTGCCTCCAACCCGGTTTTCTCTAACAGGACAATCCAGATTTGAGTTGAACTGAACAGAGCTCTTAATCATGAATGTGATGGCTGTGTATTTCCTTTCCTGTGTGTCAGTTTCCATATCTATCTCTGCCTGTCTGTCTCTTTTTATTTCTTCCTTCCAGTGCCCATTTATATTTTAATCTTTCACTGTATTTCGTCACCGTCTTTCCTCTTCGCTCTTCATACACTCCAGTCTTTCTTAGTTTGTAGCTAAACAAGACTATGGGATGAACAGGCTCAGTGGCACAGGAACTGGTTAATATTTACAACAACTTTCTGAATGTTGCCAGATTTTATTCTTTGTATTCTTTTAGATTTTTGTTTGCGCAAGGTAATGGGGCTTTGTTGAAAGGGAATTCAACAGTGTTCACAGAGGGGAACAATAACGTGTGACAGCTCTCTGTGACTCTCTGCTATCTCAACATGTTGAATAAGTGATAATCTTATTTATATAACCATAACTGTGTAATTCCCCATGTCTCTCTCTCTGTCACTGTCTCCAGGCCCAGACAGCTGTAATCTGGGCAGCGTGGCCAATGGAGGCTGCGAGTACTTGTGTCTTAAGGCTCCACAGATTACCGAGCACTCGCCCAAATATACCTGCGCCTGCCCTGACGGACAGGACCTGGGGCCTGATATGAGGGGCTGCGTGCCAGGTGAGCGTGTTTATGAGCAGTAATTGAGAGTATTTAGTAATCAATAGCACCTAAAGGGATTTGTTGGGCAGAGCGCCACAGTGCTTACTGTGTAGATAATCAGATTCTGCTTCACTTAAGGAAGCTCTTTTTTCTTTTATTGAGTGTCATCAGAGGGGAAACGTTTGGGCAGTTGCCTCCTTGATTAGTACAAATGTTTCGTATCCCAATGTAGTTTGCTTTATTATAATAATAATAATGTACTTTTTTTCTGATATAGCACTTTATTAAACACAGTTACAAAGGGCATTACAGTGATAACAACAAAGCAAAACAGAGAGAGAGTGTCAAATTTGCTAAAAGGCAAGGAAGGAGAAAAATATTCATAAAATAAACATAATGGATTGAATTATATTGTGCATTCTGACTTCTGGGGGTAATTTTCTTCAGATTTTCAGGTATTACTCAGCTTGACTGTGCTCTGTCTGCTGTTTTGGTTAACAAATCATTTAGTCTAATGTGTGCTGTTCTCGTGGTGTCAGTCAACTATTATCTGGTTATTCTCCTGCTCCGGCTTTTTCCTGTATTATTGAATTTTCACCATTGGTATCACTGTACTGTTAATTAATAGGGGTGTGGTTAGCACTTCTATAGCACATGTTTTACTTCTATATTATATTATTACCAGCTCAGTATAAGCAACTAATACTAATTTCTAAAAATCATTTAACTGCTCTTTATTCAAGTAAGCACCGTGCTGCCTGAAAGTGGGTGCTGTTTATAACTGGCCTGATGTGTTTGATCACAGAGGAATAAAATGTAATAACACATGTAATAAATCAATGTTATGTATAGTGGGTAGTAAATAATAATAAATTATTAAATATACTTCCTCCAAGGAACATAGTTATTGAACCTGTCACTAAAAAAAGATAGTTGCTAAGCAACATATACAGACGATGGATACAATAACATGGACCACTATACAATGTAATGCAACCTAACACAACATCTCTGTGACAAGTACTACATTTGTATAGCTTGTGCATTATGATATATGATGTTTATGCTATCTTGTCATGCTGGGGAGGGGACAGCTGCTTTGAACAGACCCAAGATGGTTGCTTATTTTGTCCTGAATTTTTAAGGGAATAGGTCAGAATTTGGGGAAAAAACGCTTTTTCGGTTTCTTTTCAAAAGTAAGATACCAATACCACTTTTGCTTAAGAGGTGAGTGTAGGAGGATCTTATTACCTTTGGTAAGAGACAAGCTAGCTGTTGCCCCCTTTTTCCAGTCGTGCTAAGCTAAGCTAACCGTCTCCTGAATGTAGCTTCATATTCAACAGACAAAGAGTGAACTAGGAGTGGTACCTTAACTCTCTGCAAGAAAGTGAACAAGCATATTTCCCCAAACATGTCAGAGTACTCCTCTAAGGTTCTAGAGAAGTACATCAGATTTGAGACCACATGTCCAGTGGCTTTAACACACGCTCAAGCTTTCGACTGTCCTCTTCCTTTCTTTGCAGCAGCACCGCGAAATGACATGACACCGACGTCCTCACCTCCCTCTGGATTTACACCTGACACCAGAGCAACTGTCGCTGAAGACTTCCCACCGCCCTCAGGGGGAATATCGCAGGCGGACGCCACCCCCCACTTGACCACAGCTCCGTCTGGTTCCCCTGATCCCCTCACACCCCTCTCCACTCTAAAGCCTGTGCCGTCACAAGAGTCGAAGGCGCTGGGCTCACACTCCACCGCCACCACTATGGTCGTCTCCACCACGCCTGCGGGGGACAGCAGCGTCTCTCAACACTGTAAGTGGGCTTCAAAATAATGTTCATCAATTCTGCCTGTGTGTGCCTGTAAATACTACTACGAATACTGTGAATAAGTCTCATTTAGAGACTTATAAACAGATGTGTGATGATGTCACATCACTTCAAGAAATCTAGCTCTATATGATTCACATTTTTCATGTGACCCCTGTGTCCTCTGTATGATTTTAAGCGCCCATTCAGGACTTAAAAAGAGATGGGGCCCAATTCTCTGATAAAGTGGCACTTTCACAAGAGCGTCCTCATCTCCTGCCAACTACCACATCCCGCAGTCTTACTCACACTCATAATGTAGTTTACAACCTCACCCTCACTGTAATGATGACACTAAAGTGAGATATCTAACAACCACGCTGGACTGACTTTAATAGGAATGATGGATGGTAGTCAGTCGCCTTGAAAATGTCGCCTCTCCCTCTGTAAATTGTGCTCTGTGTAGGCTGTTGTGTGTCTGCGAGGGCATGCATGCACTTGTGCACCTGTACATAAATGAGTGTGTTGGTAAGTATGTGTTATGTAAATGAGCGTGAGGTGACATTGGAGCCTGACGGAGCCTGGGTGGATGAAGCGTAGAAGGTCAGGGGTAGTGTCAAGGTCACACTCTGCCAAATGCCAGGCAAGTTTTCTCTCCCGCTTTCATTTTTATTCCAACCTCTTTTTCACTATCTGTCTCTCTTTGTAAAACACTCACAGCCGTGCACGCATGATCACCCGCTCCCTGCCTCTCTGTTTTATCTCCCTTCTCTTCCACCGGCTCTCCCTTCCTGCCCCCACTGCTTATCTCTCACTCTCATTTTCTCACACATTTTTTTTATCCCTTACGCTTTTCTCACTCTTCCTCCTCCTCTCTCGCTTGGCTGTCTTTTTTTTTTGACTCTCTGACTCTAACACTGCTCGTTCTCGTTTCGTCTCTCCCCTCAGCTGGAAGCGAGCATTTCCTCCTGGGCGAGAACCTGACAGTGGCTGTTTTGGGAGTGGTCATCCCCATTGGTAAGTCACCTGAAGCCTTCTCGTCCGTGCGTTGTCTGTACACATTAAAGGCCTGCAGCGCTGCGTAAAGCTGCTGTCTACCCGCTGCCTATGGCCACTGTGTTTGTAGTCCATTCACACTGACCCTGCTGTGGCAGGATGAGAGAAGCCTGGCCCACAGGTCTTCCTCGCTGAGGTTTCTCAGGAGTCATTTTCTGTGTGTCTGACATTGCTGCCACACTGCATTATTCACTTCACACTGTGTTGTTGTGTTGGGTTCTGCTGCAGCTACAGCCAGACCTGTCAGTAGACCTTTTGTCTCTGTGTAGTTAGCATACTATAGTGCAGTAAGACAGCACAGAAAAGGCTGGTGCACCTAAATTACCAAAAACTATTTCTCACTTACCACTAGTGGTATCCAGCCATCCAGATAGTTATGGTCTTATTGGCCCTTGTTTTTAGAACCAAAGCCCCCCTTAGTTACTGTTGCTACACCTGTCAAGCTATGCGTTCTCGCATGCAGTTCACGCTGCTAATGGAGGCAGATATACTGCTCTAAATTCTCAGTCATTTTTGAAACAATGGGTCCTTGATTTCAGACAGAAGTAGACAAAAGCAGGTTTCGCATTTCTGGCCGGTGAAATGTCAAGCTTATCAAGCTAGCGTGAGCTCCATGAGTTGAAAAACTAAAAGTTAGTCTGTGGCTAATTTAAAACATGTAGTACTGGATGGCTGCAAACATGATGTCGCGCTAAAAGACATCCCAGGAAAACAGTCGGCATCCTCACCAGCTGATGATGCGTGTAGAAGACATGTGGCAACAGCATTGTTCTTTTATTACAGAGCAGAGCTAGTTAGTCCAAGTATTATGAGTATGTTAAGGATAAATGGAAGATCAGACTGTTATTTGTTCTAAGACAACTCTGTTGTATATTGTTCATGTTTTCAAACAGTATGTTTTGACTTTTAATGTTTCAAGAGAAAAGGCTTGTAGGATGAGCTTATGTGTTTTACATACGTAATGCTGTCACAGGTAACATTGGCTGGAGTGTAAACTCTGATAGGAGAGCTGATGATTGGACAATCACTGTCAATTTTCTTTGTGGTGCCCAGAGCATTGAAAACAATTACATTTAAAAAAATTCAACAGCAACATCCTTTTCCAAAAAATGTGTCCCCATTACTCTGGATAATGGAACTGCCCTTTGAAAGAGGAATACAATTTGATTCAGATAATCATTAAAAAGTATGTAAAGGCTGTAGAAAAATAAACATGTGGATGTGTTTATGTGGAAAATATTACCATAGACACCTCTGTGCATCTTTGCGGTTAAAACAAGCAAAACCAATGCAACATAATAAATAAAACAAAATGAGTTCAGACGGACTGTTCTCATTATATACTTCATAAGGTGAACAGACAGGACAGAAAAGAAAGATGGCAATAAAGCATGAAAGCATTATTGCTGCTTTACTGGTGTAATTTAATAAAGCATTATTAAATTACATTGCTTATTCAAGGACACATTTGCTGAGGATGAGTTGCCAAGAGATTGTGATGTGATGTGATAGTTTAAATTGCTCCCCAAGGATAGTTTAAAACTAATTTACTCCAAAGCCTGGCCACTAATGGTGCTTCACGCAGCTGATTTCGAGTCTGTGTTTAAAATCTGTCGCTTGGTGTACGACCCGACTTTGACCTGATGTTTAGCCGAGCCACCCACACACACACACACACAACCTCTCTATCGCTGCCCCCCTGCCCTCTCTGTTCCCCGCATGCCTGTTCTGCTCCTCTCCGTGCCTCTCATTTCACGCCATGGACACGTTATGCCTTGTTAACGCTCCCCCTTCCCGTGTCCCTGCCGCTGTGTGTTAAACGCATGCAGTACCTATCATTGCCACAGTGGTGTTCGGCCTGGTGTGCACCGGAGTCTACCTGGTGTGGCGTAACTGGCGGCGCAACTCCACCAAGAGCATGAACTTCGACAACCCCGTCTACCGCAAGACCACCGGCGAGGGCGAGGAGGACGAGATCCACATCGGGCGGACTGACGGCATGGGGCACCACGCCCACCACCACCCGTACCCGCAGGGCGTCAACATGGGAGTGGTAGGAGCAGGGGCCGGCACCTGCCCGCAGTTCATTGCCCTGCCACTCGGGGGCAGCATGCCCGATCCAGGGACTCACTGGTACACGGAGCAGCCCATGCTCTCCACTGCGAAGTGACCCACAGGGGCAGATTGCGGGGGAAGATGGCCGCTCAGGCACACGCACGCACAGTGAGGTCAGACTTGGACTCAGTTTGCAGAAGGGACGAACAACATATCATCAAGTGTTACATGCAGCCATTCACAGCCATGTCCTATGCCAATATCCATTTGAAAAACTGCATAATTAATAAGACTAACATGATTCTTTGAAATCTTTTCTGTGCTGGAGCTGGATCTACTTTTTCGCCGGTAAATGCTGAGAATTAATTACAGAATTATTAACGTGTTATAATGTGTTCCCAACATTGACCTTGAAATATGGAGTCAGACTGGTTCCTCTTTTGAGTCTTTTACATTGATGAGTGAGGTGTGTGCTGTGTGTCTTATATTTTGTGACGGGGCTAGTGAGAGGTTCTGTTTCGTCCTTGATGTGTTAATTTGGGCTTTGTGTTATTCCTGGTGGGCCACGCAGCTCTGGGAACACTGTTTAGGTAGGAGGAGCTCTGAAACTGGGACAGCACCTGCGTTGATGGGACAATCTGTACAGACTCATGTTAGAATCAATCACAAATGTCATAAATGTCATTAATGGAGCTGTCTTTCATAGTTAACGTTTCCTTGGACGGGTTTTCTTTTGTAAGATGTTTCCATTCTCTGATTGATTTTAAAGAGAGGTTACCACCCACATGATGTGCTTTCTCTCTGGTTCAGAGGCAAGCCTTTAAGGGTGAGTTGTCTAACATTTCAAAGTGCAGTTGAACACGGTTGATTGGAGGGGGTTATGTTTTTATTTGACCTCCAACACCCCAGAGGTTTGGTAGAGTGCAACAGGTTTGCAGACTGGAAAGAAGAAAATGGATTAATACTGTATTCAGACCTTTGTTTTCTATGAGCGAGGTTAAAGGGAAGTGGATTTTGCGCAGGAGTTCTGTCTTCTTTGTTGTGACTTGTTTAGGTGTTAAATGGTTTGAGAAAAGCAATAGACTGCAGCTTTTAGTCAGGCTGCAGTGTTATGTGGTTTGACAAAAATCCTCGCGTGTTAAAGAATTTCATTTGATCACCCGCTTTTGACTGTGACAAATGCACACGTAAATACACACGGGGTGCAGTGATAGCAAATTCACGCTGTTCTCCTGGGGACGGAGACAATGTGCACTTGCCCTCCGAAAAACACAAACCGCATGCATAATTGGTCACCAACTGACAATGCAGCCGTTCATTGTTTCTGGCAAGATACACACATACATGTATGCACGCACACATTCACAACAGCACGCTGGATTTCATAGCCTGCTCTGCTCCTCCTGAGAGGGACAATATCTGAGCAGACAGTTTTGGATAGTGCCGTGTGGGAAGGCCCAGCTGGTGTCTGCATGATGAAAAACACCCGTCGTGTGATGTAACGACAGAAAACAAAAAAAATCTGACTCTGATGTAATGAGGTTGAGACCAAATTGTCCTGGTTTGGTCCCGTCATTAACACTGTTACTCCATTCATAAATCTTAAAAGTCTGTGTGTGCGTGTGCTTATATGTGTGTGTGTGTGTGTGTTACATTATTATGCATGTGAGTGCTAATGTTCATCCCACAGCCATATTTGAACTGTTTTGTATGCTCTTTGTTGCACAACCCTCTTAGAATGCCTTCTGTATTGTGTACTGCATGGAAGAAAACAGTGTATGAAGGTGTGTGTGGATAAACAGGTGTGTGTGTGTGTGTGTGTGTGTGTGTGTGTTGTATGTGTGTGTGACAGTGTGTGACACTGGAGAAGCTTTGAGGGTGCTTTTTGATTCATTGATTTGTAAATATGTTTTCATAAGGTTTTTGATAATGTATTATACAATTATGTAAAAGAGAAGATGTACATAAGATTTTAGATAAAGTGTTGACAGGTATATTAATTTATTTGTATAAAAGGAGAGCACTGCATTCCCTGATTGTAAGAAATCTGAATTATCCACCAAAGTGGTTTGTGTTGTTTCTTGCTGTGCATCATTTAGCATCCTTTTTTGTGTACAACCCCTTTTTTTTTCTTTGTTAGCCCACATAAAACACGGTGTCCCCTCCTGAAAACTCACCCACCTTTGCAACGCTTCCCGACCTTGGTGTTCATGAGATAATTGATTCTTGTTTATTTGTGCCTTTTTGTTTACTTTTTCAATTTCTTCTAGTATTTTTCATGAAAAGGACAGGGATCAGCCAACTGCTGTACATGCAAAGACGAACTGTATTAAGACCAAACTGGTTCCACTTTTTGATTTTCTGTAATGGATTACTTTTGAATATCTCTATATATTGATATATAAAATCTGATTGAAAATGTCTTTAATGTGTGCGGTTTCATTTACTGCTATCAAACGTCACATACATGTTGTGTCATTGAAGATCTTTATAGTGAGACTTTGAAAATGATACTGAACTGGAGCCACAAATGGCAATAACAGGATATTGGCACATTGATTTTCCTTTTTCAGTTCTCTTAAATTAGTTGCTATAAAGCAGCACTTTTTTTAATTTATATTAACAATGGGTGAAAAGACTGTGATATGAAAGGTGTTGCTAACAGTGACACAAACACAGAGAATTATTCCCCAACTGTTGTGGCAAAAACTCATGAATGCTTTAATTCAGGCAACCTGACAGGAAACAACTCCTGGTAAGGTACGGTGCGTTTACATCTTGTTTGTGTGACTTGCTAACATGTTAAACAAGTAAAGCCAGCACACAGACTGAATAATGACATTATTTAGAGTTTGATAACATTAGCTAATATTAGCTGCTATGGGTTACTGCTCATACCGGACCAAATAAGGCTGTAGCAGCAAAACCCCTGAATGTATATAACTGAGCAAAGTCCATCTTATTGCTTATCAATCCAAGTTTTGCTTTTGATGTTAAAGCAGACAAGAAGCTGCTCTTACAGTATGTTGAGAGTCCATTCAACTGAGCTGCTCTTCACATTCATCCATTTACTAAGTGATTCATTGGCAGACAGAAGAACAGTAGTAGATAAATCCAGTCCATTATCATAATTAAACTGAAGCAGACTCTTTCTTGTTGTACGCCACCCCATTAGGATATTATGTAGTATTGTAAGTATTCTTTAATAATCCAGTGGTTCCTGCATCAGACAAATAGGTGCCACAGATGTTCCTTGCTGCACAAGGGCTAAGATGAGCACCTTTATTCACTGTGGCGTGAAGGCCTGTTTGGGTGGGGGATGGTGTATTGACACCTACACATCTGTGGAATAGGCACATGGTCTATGCCTACACATGAATACATATTGTTGAAATGCTTTAATTCTCTAGTTCATCCACTCAAAGCAAATAATGTTTTGTTTGATAGAGCAGTACTCCATTTCCATACGTATAGTGTGTCTGTGCTTTTTATCGTTGTTATTTGATTGATGGAAAAGCAGCTGATTTTATCTCTATCGACCCATCGCTCTCTTTTTCTGAGGATATATATTTGCTCAGGGTCATTACAGCAGCAGGACAGTCAGTCAGCCATGCTGGAAAAAAAATCCTCAGGGGAAATGAGGTGGCTTTGCTCTGTCAGACAGAAATCCAGCCTCCACCCTGTCTCTACACTCAATCCTTTTTGTCTTATCTCACCAACGTAATCTCAAATCCTTGCAGCAAACCTAAAGCTCTGCCCCTTACTGTTTCCCAGGGGGTTTATAGAAGAACAAAGGCCCCCAAACACATCTGCGTTCACGCCTGACTGGACCATTCCAGCTGCCATACAGTTGGATTGCAGGTGAATCTCATTTTGTCCTCTCTCATGGTGGAATTAGAACAATTTGGTGGGTGTCATGTTTGTAATTGTCTGCCACACTTGAAAGGGATTAGATCTAATCCCCTGGCTATGCCCATTTTAGAATTCCATATTTATGTATATTGTTGCTTTCTGTATGTGTGTTATAGTGTTTGATTTGGCAGGCAGTAGTGACAGTGAAGTGGAGGAGCTGTGCCACCCGCTGGCCACGTTTGTTACTACAGCAACAAAGCTGATGAATGCGCTCTCAATGCAGCAGCTCAACCACCATATTCAAGAGTTTGTTTGCTTCTTTGAAACAACGCAGTATCATCAGTTTTCTGCAATTTTATTACAAACAGACAGTTTATACATCAGTATAGCAATTACTAGTGAGGAAATCAACAGGTTGGTTTAATGGAGCCAAAATGTGTCTTTCTTCCATGTGCTTGGCATGCAGCATAAGACGAGTATTTAGCTTTTCTTATACATATTTGTATATTTTACACACATTTATTTTGAAAGTGCTCGGCTGCTGCAAGAATGCAAATAGCAATCTGTAATTTTCCTCTAAAAACATAAAAGCACCTGGGATGGTGAAACTTTTATTATATCCACAGAACTTTTCATAATGGTCACCATATTCATGTGACCAACACAATAAACATGTCTTAATAAATATTTTTTTTCATTGCATAGTTTGCAAAGCTAAGCTGCTACTTGGATGTGCAAAGATCAGCCGTAACTAAGAACATCAACAGTAAAAACAATAGAAAACAGCACATTTACTGTATACTGCATCAGCAATCATGACAAACACATCTAAGCTTTACCTCACTCATTGATTATGTGGAGTCATCCCATCCAAAATTCAAGCAAATGCTTGTGCAGATGTCCAATGTAACTGAGTTTCAAAGTAGCTCAGAGAGAAAAGAGCACATGAGAGAGGATGATAGGCCTGCAGATTTGTTTCCAGTTTTCCAGAACTACAAGGATCGAGCTTTAGCATGGGCCTGCAGGAGGGCGGCTGTATCCGTGTGGGAACCTTGCATGGCGATAGAGAGTGCAGTTCGACCACGCTGGGCGACAAAAAGAAAGAGAAAAAAAAGGAAATTAGGATCACATCACAAATCGTGCATTCTGAGCCCATATTACGTTAGAAACATTAGACACACTGGCTTCATTAAAAGCACAAATCTTTAGCCATGCTAGCGGCGTAGCTCAAGGGATGGCAATGTTGGTCAGTCTGTTTGTCGGTCAGTCAGTCCTCCAGACTGATATTACATCCAATTATTGGATGTAATGCCATGAAATTTGGTTTGATCTTCTGACTTTTTATTTATTTTGTGCCAAAAGTCACTAGTTCCCTTAGTGACATTAGTGAAATTAGTGAAATGTTATCACGCAAATGCTAACATGCTTAAAGTGTTGTACATGGTCAACATTATACCTGCTAAACATCAGCATGTTAGCATTGTCATATGCCGATGTTAGCATTTAGCTCAAAGCACCACAGTGTGCTTACGTACAGCCTCATTGAGCCGGTAGCATGGCTGTAGACTTCCACGTGCAGAATTAAGGCTCCCAGAAGACAAATGAAATAACAACACTACTGTGTGTGCCAGGCTGCATTTTCAGTCCTTTAGATAAATGGGTTAAGATTTAATTTTGCCTTTAATTAGTCTATTTAATCTGAGTGTCAAAGTGGAACACAGTGTAGAGTCGAGATAGGCCTGTGGTTGATGGTCCTTTTATTTTTTCTCTTAAATTCTACTTTAAAGGCAGACTGTGTCAAAAGTAGAAGACATTTGCATCCACTCCTCTGCTCTCTTCCCTGCCTCCACTCGCTTCAGACTGGCAGATAAAGTACTGTTAGCGGATTAGCTCATCTCAGCCCAGGGAGATTTGTTTTACTGTAGTCCTGATTAATCCTGGGAAAGCTCTATTCAGCTGCATCCAGACTGTCAGTCCACCCACGTCCACACAGTGTCAGTCAAAACATTCCTGCTTTCATACATCTAAGCTCCTTTTTGTGTTCAGTTATGTGAATAAAAAAAGTAGGTATGCCATTTTCTTAACAAATATAACAGGATTTCACAACCGAAATGGAGTTGGATCCATCATCATATGAACTCTATGTTCTGAAATTTAATTTAATTGGGTTGCAGTCTGTAGATTTGCTTTGGATTTGTTTGAGAATGTTTTGTCCAATTAACTGCGATTCCTTTGGTATGACGACTATAAACAATTAATACCAGGGAACTTGTAGCCTGTACTGTGTATGGCAGTTAAATGAAGACAAAACTTCTTATTGTTTCTTTGATCAAAGAGTAAGAGGATAATATTGGACGTAAATTGTCCTTGGGAATTGGTTTTCTGCAGCATCACCTTATCACTCAGGGTGAGGTCACACTGGCTCCTCTCCAGCAGCAGCCTCGCGATGTGTGTGTGGCCCCTCTCAGATGCGAACATCAGGGCTGTGGTCCCCTGGCTGTCCTGGATGTTAGCATCTGCTCCACGGCTCAGCAGCAGGCGAACCATCACAACTCGCCCGTGTCTCACCGCCAAGTGCAGAGCTGTTTGGCCCGTCTGTTGAGAGGGACAGACAATATATTCATTAAAAAACACAATATTTATCTGTCCCTTATTTAGATGCTGTTCATCTGTGATGTCAGTCCACCCACATCTCATTTACTGCTTACGAAACTGAAAAACAACCTGCATAGAGTGCTTGGAGTCAAACTAGCAATCTCCTGGGAAATGTGGGGAGTCTACTTTTCACCGCATTAATTACCCATGCTACATTTAGACTGTGTTCGCAATGTTACCTGGCTGGAGCGAATGTGAATGTTGCCCAGCTCCATGAGCTTGCGGACCACCTCCATGCCACCTGGGCCATCGGGGGCTGTCAGCGAGGCCAGCATCACTACTGTATAGCCAGCATTGTTCTGAAGGTTCACATCACTCACACCTGTAGAGCAAAGGTGGTAAAACTCAACTTTTTCAGTATTTACAAGCTGACATTTCCCATGTACAATGGCTCTGGCAACACAACACTATTACCTGTGTCCAGCAGCAGGCTGACAATGCTGTAGTTACAGTGCGACACGCTGTAATGCAACACTGTGTTGCCATTGTCATCAGCCAGGTTGACCAAGAAGGGCAGCAGTGAAGGTGTGGTCTTCTTCACCTCTCTCAGGTATACAACCAGCCTGCTGGCCACTGAAGCCTCCTCTGCTGCCACACTGAACCAGTGCTGAAACAGCATGACCAGGGCCTTCCTCTGGAAATAATAACTTTGGATTAAATTTTTTCTGAAGGATTTGGCCCCATGTTGGAATAATCCTCTTTAACAGACACACTTTAAAGAAGTATTAATTTGTTTTGGCAACTGAACAAGCTGAAAACACAACATGTTCACCATATAAAGCTGATATGGTGAACATGTTGGCAAACAATTGACCATTTTCACGCCCAGCAGACACAGATAAACAACAGCATTTGGAGTAGTGTTTCTGTCCACCCGTCGAATGCACTGTCACTCTCCTTAGAGCTGTTTGGTGGTCAGCAGGTTGCTGAAAACAGCTGGAATGAAGTTGATGAGAGCCGTGAGAGTAAACCAAAACAGTAAAGTTGCTGGCCATAAAACCAAAACAATGAGCTGAAAGGTGCTAAAATGCTCTGAGAGCTGAGGAGATATTATCTGTGGGTTTGTCATTATGAGCGACACCTTTCACATTACACATAGACATTTGATCCATTGTTGATATAAAAATGTTGATAAGTGCAGCTTTAAGATAAAATACAATTTAGAACTGTACACTACTGGAAGCAGCTTCAATATTAAATAAATGTGTTTCTTTAGGTTTGATTGAAAGTTTCTTTGGAAGAATCAGCACTGCTTACCATGTCATCATTGGGGTTATCCATTTTGTCCATGTGATCTTTGAGGAACTGACAAGCAGCCATAAAATCTGCACTCACTGTCTCCCTAGAAGTGTGCGTAAGGAGAGAACAGAAAGAAAGTTTGCCTCATAGCGGCAGGAATATTTTCCTTTGAGATTAAATTAAAACACAGGAGCTATTCCCTGGAGAGTACACATCACAATTACATTTTCCAAACTAAAACTGATAAGGCGTTTGTTTCCGGTCCTCTCACCTGCCCCCGGTGGTGGTTTCTGAGCCAGAGTTCCCCTCCATCTGTTCTCCCGGGGGCTGAGGTTTCATCTTGGCTGTTTTCTCTGGAGCCTCAGCCTCCACAGACGCTATGTCTCCATCTGTTCGTGCTGATCCCGCTCCCCCAGATATCATCTGTCTGTCTGGGCTCATTTGCCTCTCTCCTTCCATCCGTCTCCTCTCTGGGTCTGCATCCACCTGGGCAGCAGCCATCTCCCTAGGGCTGGCGCTGCTCTCCTTCTGCTCGCTCTGGCTCACACAGTCCTGCCCAACACTTGCGGTTGTTTTGCGTCTTCAAAAAAATATACAGATAGGAGAGCATAGCAGAAAATTTAAACTATTAGCTACCCAAATGCTGGTAAACGTTGGCATCTGAATCTAAACTGATCAATTTTGTGCGCCACAGTTCACACACTGTTTAAATCCCTAAATTTAATGTCAGCAAATCAACCATTATCTCACACAATGGCTGAGTTGGCTCATTCAGAAACAAGACAACGATTTCTGGAAGAGATTTCTAATGCATTATTCATGTTATATGGTCCAGGATAATTCAATCAATATTTAGTCCAATCCTGTTAAAGCTTCAAAGCTGGAAATCAAAGGAAAAAGTCGAAACAAATGAGATGTAATGCCTGTGTTGCTTCATTTTCAGAAAGTACAAGTCTTACTGTGTTGACTCAATACAACTGATCTCATCTATTGTACTAATACTAAGCCAAACAAATACCCTGAGCCCCAGGAAACCAATCCCAGAAACTGTCACCGTCACCTTTTCCATCTTTCCTGACTAATCTAAATTAAAAGTAATAAATAAACTCTCATTGAAGGTTTTTGGAAATGGCAAATGTTCACTGGAACTCACAACGGACAACTTTAGAGGGAGTGGCATTCATCTTTCAATCTTAAATTATGATGTTTTTCTCAGTCAGAGCAGTAGCTTGAATAACCTCAAGTTAGTGTGTCTGTAAACCAAAACTATGGTTTGAGCAATAATCATAACTCTGAAGGTTGTTGAAGTCAGAGGGAGTTATTTACTAACCCTTCATTAACACCCCCAGAATGTAGGTTTTTTGACGTGCGGGCACATCCGTCTGTCCTCATGATGGATTTAGAGGCTACAAGGAAGACAAACACAGAGGATATGATAAAATGTCAAAACACAACTGAACAACATGACGTGCTGCTGATGGAATACATATTTATCATGGTTTATCACTTATTACTTTTGGACACTACCATTTCTTCACAAAAGCTAACACAAAATAACAAATATTTTGTCCAAAATTGAGAGTCACACAAAACAACCGTCAGTTTACATCTAGTGGGTAAATTATGGGTCTGAATTTGACAGAGGAACATCATGATGTGGCCTCTTCTACAGTGAATGGTAATAGAGTTAGATTTTCAGTATTGACTTTCAAATTGGAGCAAAAGAAATATTTTATTTTGACAAGACTTCTGTGCTGTGAGACAAATGTGTGGATACGACTTTGAAGACATATAGTGTTTCTCTATTGAAATTAAAATGAATACTTGTGGTTGTTCAACAACAGCCAAAGTCCACACATAAATGTGCTCTTATTCCTGTGTTGATACAGCTGTTAAGTTGCTACAGCTGCTAGCATCGACAACAACTCAATTTCTATTTTACACAGGCTTTGCACTACACAGAGCTGACATTTTGATAACCCTATTCAACTCTATTGGCCTCCGTCTAATATAAAAGTAACAGCAACACAGTTCCTCATCCACTTTGTCTTCACTGACTTCACTGAAAATTACATTCATAACTATCAAAGTTAAAAGGTTGATAGTTAGGTTTTAATGGTTTTTGGCTTTAAAGGTACAAAGTTGTATTTCAAAGTTTGAAATAATGTCTGTAATCACTATTTCATACCCATAATATTTGCAAAGGCAATTCAAAACACCTAAAATCAGCCTTGTGGGAGCCGACTAGGGTCAATCAATCATGTGCTCCAATAAAATACTACCAATCGGCTAACAGATTCTCAACTGAAACTAATGTTTTTATCAGTTAGATGTTACAGAAATCAATACGAAATGTGTCCTTCAAAGAAAAAGGGTGAAATAAAAAAATAGTAAAAAGTAAAAACTGGTTGTTCAGTCCTGCAAAATAGTAAATGTGATTTAGTCATTACATTGACATAATGAACAATCTGTGGACTGTAGTACCTCCATGTTGGATCCTCTCTCCATCACTGTGTCCATGCTGGGTGTAGTAGGAGGTAAGGATTTCAACAAGTCCCACCATCTGCTGCTGCAGAGAGTTGACTTTGGGGTCTGGGTGCTTTAGAGGTTTCCCCTCCTCTCCTGACTCACGGTCTCCACACAAACACTCCCACTGCTGATCCAGGAGCCTCTTGATCTTCCTTATGTGGTGGACGACCATTGCTGTATCTATACTGTCATCTGAAGCATTTCCAGGTTCTGCAGATACGAGTGAGCTCCTTTCAGTAGAATCTACGACAGAGTCTTGTTGTCGACTTCTTTGTCCATTTGAGGTTACAGTCATTGTACTGATGAATGCATCTGGACCTCTTGACACTTTATTATAGGGTTCAATGGATCTCACCACCGTCTCATCTCCATCCTGGTCTACCACCACTCTCTCCGCACGGACCCACACACCAGGATTCCTGATAAGGTGCTCAATTTTCTCATTTTTCCTTCTGCTCTCTTCCTGCTGCTCCCCCAGCAGCCCCAAGGCCCTCTGGAGCTCCAGGCCAGTCTCATGGAGCTTCTGCTCCAGCACAGCTACCTTAGCCTGCAGGGATGTCACTGTCAGCAGCTCATCCAGATCAGTACTCGCCCTCCACTCGTGTGTTGGATTAGAGTCTTCCTGACTAGACTGATTTCTAGGAAACATGATATGACATTCATGCCGAGGCCTTTTGATGTCCACTGTGCCGTGGTGGGACGAGGTGTATGGTTCTGTGGTTCCATTCATTGAGGGGGCTGTGATATGTGGATTCAGGCCCAGACGGAGCCTTTCTCTTTCCTCCTGGAGGATGCAGATGTGCGCCCTGAGCTCTGGAATCACCCTCATCTCCATCTCCAGCTCTCCCACACGTTCGAGGGCCTCTGTCAGGCGCCTCAACAGCCCAGAGCAGTCCTGGGGTCGAGGGCTGTCTGAGGAGTAGAAGACATCTTCACAGGAGGTGTTTCTTCCTTCAAGGTGATCCCTCGAACTGCGGAGGCTGCCGGGGTCGTCGGTGGACTCTGATCCCTGCCTCAGCAGTACTGTGAGTGGCAAACTGGAGGCACGGAGGAGATGAGGTCTGATGTGCTCACCCAGAGGCTGCTCATCAAACTCCTTGATTCTGGCCTCCATCTCCGTCAGGGACTTGAGCCCTGTGGGAGAAAGTGGTGACCTGTGATCATTTGCCCAGGAAGTGTAGCCATGATGATGGGCGTCTGACAGTCGGGACCTGGGGCCTAGAGTTCCAGTAGATCCCCAGGGGCTTGGGCGGTAGCCACACCCAGAAGGGTTGAGGTGCCTGGGTAGAGTGCTTGCTCGGGGGCCCTTGCTTCGGCGCTGGATGGGGACTCTTTTGATTGTGTTGCCTTTCTCTATGTCATCTACATATTTTAGGAAATCCAGGTCAAGTCGAAAGCCGTAAGGGGTTTCCACTGAGTATGGGGGTTTCCCTTTAATTCCGTTCTCAGTTTTATGGGGCAAGATATTTCCTGAAAACATTAAAACAGTAATTTAGTATCCGTCGCAAATAAATATCTGATATAGTAAAATCATGTTAGGGACTTTTTTTTGTTTTTGTTTTACCATTTTGTCCTTCCATCATTGTTTTTATCTTCAGTTGTCCAAACAATTTGTTGTCACATTATCTGGTTGGACTTGTAGTATCTGACAAAACAAAGTAAGAAGAACAAAGAAGATTGAATTGAGCCAGTAACACATGAAAAACACATTAGGGCATTTTTACAAGTGGCAAGTGGTTGTTGTGATGTTATCTAATAAAACAATGAACACATACATGATTTCTGAGAGGGGGAAACAGATGAATTTTGGCACTGACATTCACTTGTGGTTTAGCTGTGGTATTTGTGGTGGGAGATTCAATCTTAATGTTATGACCAGATGGAAGATCACTCTGAACAGAAACAGTACCTTTTTTGTACTCCCACATGTAGCGCGAAGCACAAAACACAAACATTCAATTACGCACAAGTGCTTTCTCTCTCTTCTTCCCTCTCATTCTCTTCTTGTCCCAAAGATTGTTTTTTTTCTCACACTCTCACTGCTTCATTTCTTCCATGCATCAGGCTGCTATTATTCAACAGTGGCAGGCCTGATGTTCACTTGATTACAGCCCTGCCATCCAGGACGAGAGCTGAAAATAGCTTGAGACTGTTTAGCCCAGCAGCTATGGCCAGCGGAGCAAAATATACTCCTACAGACACAAATACAGACAACCGTTGTTGTGACTCACTACTTTCCTCCCTTCCTGCTCTCTCTGTGCCTCCTACTAGGTCCACAGTCTTCTTGGTTTACTTTTACTGAACTGCCTCTGACTGTAATTTCATTTTCCTCTTGTGTTTCACTTATAGTATTTGTACTGTGTATGATTTTTTACAGTACATGGCTCTACTGTCCTCTGATTCTTTTTCTTTATATATAGTGTATATGATAGAGAATAGTCTATACTCTATGTAGTCATTGCTTCCCTTGCCTCCTTCTCTCAGCGTCTCTCCCTTCCACCCTCACCTCTTCCCTCCTCCCATGTTCCCCTCCCCTCTCCTGACCACCAGCCTCTGTGGCAGCTCGCTGTCCTCTCGAGGCACCACAGCCACAGGGCCGCAGCCCCAAACAATGTCAGCTATGCAGTAAACAGACAAACACCACCAAATGGCCCTGCTGGGAATTCTGACCTCCATCTTTCACACACTCTCCGATGGCCAGAAGCACACAGCAACAAATCTGCAAATTACTGATGCGTATGTGCACATTTTCACAAGCTAAGACGAGAACACTGAGATAGCCTTCATACATGCAGATCCCACATGCACACTATGCATAGCATGTCTGGTACAGTATGTTGACCTTCTACTTTCCAGATGGGTGGAGTTTAACATATAGGATGTCATTTTCATAATATGCAAATATTAGATTTAGGTAATTCCAATAAAGTATGTGACAGTCAAACTAGAATGACATGCCACCACATGGCTCTGCATTGTTTGACATTTTCTGATCCTATTGTCGCTATGATTCCTGAGTTTTGATATCAATAAGAGCATTTATGTTCTGTCCTGTTGCCCTTACAGAAACCTAATATATGTGTAATACATTGAAACTGATACAGTATGTATGTTGTTATGCCAGTGGGGTTTTATGATGTTGAGGAACCTTTCAGCACTCGTCTGACAAGTCTAAGTTTAGCCTTTACATGCGAGTGTAAAGCTAAAGTACATATCAAGAGAGGAGACCCAGACATGTGTCTTCATTTTACAATAGAAGATCATTCAGTTGAACGTCTTCAATGTAGACAGACAAACTGGGAGGGCAACGAGATAAATCATTCTGCTGTGATGAAATGTCTAGAGCCAGTGATGCATAACGATTAACAAAAGAGCCTAACGTTGACTACAAGCAGAGTCAATGTATTCACCATTGCCTCTGTCAATCAGCACTGTACAGCAGAGCACCTGTTACTGCAGACATCTCAATCAGTCTCACTGCTGGCTCAGTCATCAAGTTGAGAGTGCAGGCTGCTGGCTGCAGTTCAACAGAATGCAAACACTTTCAGGAAATTCTTTTACTTTTGGGCTTTGAAGTAATAAATGATGAGTGGCATCTCAAGATTAGATGTCTGCCTTGTGACTAAATGAAATCAAATGCTGTGGTTAAAGGAAAGTTTAGTCTTGAAAAGATCAATACCACACTCTTATCTGTATGCTGAATACGAAGCTATGGCCAGGAGATGGTTAGCTTAGCTGAGCACAAAGACTGGAAGCAGGGGGAAAGAGCTAGCCTAGCTCTGGCACCAGGACACAACCCCCTGTAAAATTACAACTGAACGTTGTTTTATTGCACAGATTAAACAAATTAGATACAACATGCTAATTAGTGTGCTTTAGACGTGCTGGTAGGATGATTTTTGATTACCTTTGGAGAGACAGGCTAGCTGTCCCCCACTGCTTCCATTCTTTTAGCTAAGCTAAGCTAACCATCTCCTGGCTGTAGCTTCATATTTACCTTACAGATACTGCATGAGAGTGGTATCATTTTTCTCATCTAATGCATGGCAAGAAAGTGAACCAGTGTATTTCCCAAAATGTCAAACCATTCCTTTAATGTGTCCTTGGATTTGGGGACATTTTTTTAGACTAGCCTGCTCTCAGACAAAGTGAAATCCAAACTGCTGTAGCCCACAAGTTTCTTACACATACAGTAAATATAGACATACTTAAATGTCTTTCTGACCAGGTTACCACAGAGGAAACAATATAGCAGAGTTAGGGTTAGGCAGTTCCCAAGAGTCATTGCCTAACTCCCTCCACATTTCCGTGGCACAGGTTTTAATTGTGTATGCTCGGAGCAGTAGGCCCACCTCACAGGAAACCCAAGAAATGAAACGTAAAATATTCGCCTTACCCCAAACAGGCCCCAGCCAAACAGTACTGCACATAGCTACAGTACTGCTGCCTCTGCACACATTGAACTCAACCCAAAGTCAAGTATCAGAGTTAGTTTAATTTTTTTTAAATCCTTTAAAATCAAGGTTTTCTTTGTATCCAGCTAAAGCTTTTTCAGTCA
This sequence comes from Enoplosus armatus, assembly GCF_043641665.1. NCBI lineage: Eukaryota > Metazoa > Chordata > Actinopteri > Centrarchiformes > Enoplosidae > Enoplosus > Enoplosus armatus. The sequence continues at coordinate 17,772,078 of NC_092193.1, forward strand.
AGGAAATGCCACCGTTTTTTTAAGCATCCATTTTCCTTTATTTGAGTTCTTTTCATCTTTTCTGTTCCCATAACTGCTGCTCTCCTCCTCTGGGTAAATGTGTCCCTTCTCACACAGACCTTTTAGACTTCCTGCATCAGCACAAACCTCATAATCACAACATCCATCCACAGCATTCTTTACCAAAACCACAAATTAAATATGAACTCATGGCACAGCAAGAGGGGAGACCTCCCTATGAAGTAATGATAAATGTTCGAACGTCAGATAAGGAGAAAAGGATCATTTTAGATTTAAAATGTAAGTCAGTAGCAGTAAACATTTGGTTCAGTCATTGATGGCACCAGCAAAGATATGTTGCAGTGCTCATTTTTAGCCACGCTAGCAGCATGGCTCTGGGGATGGCAAAGTCAGTTGGTCAGTCTGCCACTTTGGTCCAGACTGAAACTGACTCTGCAACTATTTGATGGCTCGCCATGAAATTTTATATAGACATTCATGGTTGCCAGATGAAGACTTGATAACTACTGACCCTGACTTTTCCTCTAGCCAAGTCAAGTCAAGTCAGTTTTATTTATATAGCCCAATATCACAAATCAAAAACTTGCCGCAGGCAAAACTATCAACATTCCGGTTAGCCTCAGCTGTACTTTGTGTTTGGCGTTAATTAGGAAACATTAGCATGCGAACACACTAGAGGCGTGGAAATAGTAAACATGATACCTGCTAAACATCAACATGTTAGCATTATTGTAAACCTGTTACCATGTTGATGTTAGCTGATTGAGTGCAGCCTCACAGAGCTGCTACAACTTATGGACTTCCACGTACATTCTTTTATGTTTTTGTTTTCATGGGTTCACGTAGGGTGAACTTGCAGAGCTGTTTTTGGATACTCCATCACATTGTTCCAGCCACATACCCACTTGCACACCCTACTCTGTGTTTGGACAGAGCCACATTTTGACACCACTATAATGTGTGGATGCCTGACTTCTAAAATATGGTACAATTAACGTAATCTTGAACTTGAGACATTACAGTGAGATTTGATAACTATGTTACAGAGCTCTCCCCAGGCACTTTGCCCACCTCTGAGTTTCTCCCTCTGCCTCTGTCTTTCTTTCGCAGCGCCTATACATTTGTCTGTACAGTATGCACATCTACACGTTTTCCTGTCTATGTTCTGTTCCTGGAAAAAGTAATTCCTCTCATCCACTGTTTGGCTGTAGAGACCATAGTTTTTTCCAGCGCATAACTCTAAACCTTGTCTTCTGTTCAGAGTTGATTTAGAAACCAAAGCCAACTGTTTGGACCCCAGCTCCCCCCGCCCCTGCTCAATCTGTCGCTTCTTTTTTCTGTCAAACTCGCATTGCTCACTGTCTCCATAAAGACTTCCTAGAAATCCCTCAAGTCCTGTGATCTTTTTTTCAGTTTTTGTGTTTTTGTCTTGGGATTTTGGACCACTGGAATAGTCCTGGTTGTAGTCCAACAGCAACAGGGTCAGAGTTGTATTGTGGCATCTAAGCCTCATTGTGTGGTATGTGGAGCCAAAGCTCATTGGATGAAACAGCTGCCAGGGGCTTCACGCAAGGAAGAAAGCTGTGGTATGTTAACATGGCAGGGTTAAAATAGAAAGTGTGCTGCCTTGTGTGTATGTTCACGTGTACATGTGTTGGTTCAAGTGCATTTCTGTAAATATAGATGAAATAAAATGTAAATATAATTCAACATTTAATCTTTAAAAGGCAAAGTTATTCTCCTAAAAGTCTGATTAGTATTCAGCACAGGCCCAGAGGTCCACTCCACACAATTTGTTAAATCACTTTAGAGTCAAAAGCTTTTCTGACCCTGAATTTAGATCAGCCAGTCCCGGATCGAAGACTCTCAAGGTCAGCATTCAGCATCTCGGCTTTGATTAACCATCCAATCCAGCAGTCCTCCCCTGGCTGAGAGATACAATATGAATATTAAACCAGAGCTTACCTTGTGACATATGTTCAGCAGTTTTTCCTCCACTTTGTCTTGCTGATGTGAGGGCGTGTTTGTCAGACAGTCCACTACAGTCTGCTCTCAGCTCAGTTCAGCCTGTCTGTCTGTCTCCTGAGAAGGCAGGGAGGTGCTGTCAGGGAGAGTTGCATGCCGCGGCTGTTTGGTAAATGCCAATGTGCAGCAGCCCCTGCCATAACAGAAGCTGGGTTTGCTTGTGTGTAAAAGAGAGCATGGAGCAGGGAGGGGCCTGCGAACATGCCTTCCTACGGTACCTCCTGTCCAACGAGACTGACAAGTGGGAGGCCAGACATGCAGAACCACACCCACTCCTTCAGACGGCAGCCAATAGGAGTTCAGAGGTGTAGCCGGCTGGGAAAGACAGCAGCTCTTCTGGGACCCTGGTGACAACATGTCAAAATATGGAGCATCTGGTATGAAGTAAGAGAAAGTACCAGAGTCACCTTACTGTGTGCTGTCCATAATCCTCTCAGATAACATCAGTGACCGTGCAGTGCCTCATAGACCTCCCTCTTTCAGAATGTGTAACCCTACCCAGTGTTGTGGTCTCTGTCCTCTATAATCAAGTAAACAGGGGGGAGAGCAGAGGGCTTGGTGCCATCCATGGGGGTTAATTCTCTCAGTGCATACCTCTCATTCTTCATGGATCCTCTTTCAACCCATACCCAGCATCTCCCTTCGGGGTGCTACTGTCATGCCAGGAAAGCCTTTCCTCTGCTCTTTATAAGGGCAGTGGTCAATAAGAAACAACTGTCTGGTCGGATTGCCTGTCCTTTATCACCAAAATGGTGGGGAAAAGTTTGATCCAGACTGAAATATCTCAACAGCTATTAGATGGAGTGCTGTGATGTTTTGTATTGACATTCATGGTCAAGGATGAAGCCTCTAGACCCAAGTGATCTCCCATTTTTTTCTCAAGCACCACCAGTTGGTCATTTATTCAGTGAAATACCCCACATTTAACAGCTCGGTTGACACCAAATTTTGTACAGTTATTCATAGTTCTCAGAGGATGAATCATGACTTTAGTGACCACCTGACTTTTCCTCCAGCACCACAATGAGGTTGACATTTTTGGTTCTTAGTGAAATGTCTTGAAAACAATTGGATGGACATTTTTCGTACAGACATCCAGGCTGTCCAGAGGATGAATTGGAACAACTTTGGTGATCCCTCATCTTTTCATCTAACGCCATCATCTGGTCAAAATATTAATTCTAATGCTTTATGATTTATGATGAAATACATGCAAAACATGACTTTCCCATCAGCCTCAGGTGTATTTTGCGTTTAGTGCTAATCAGCAAACGTTAGCATGCTAACATGCTAAACTAAGATGGTGAATCATTACACCTGCTTAACACCTTGTTAGCACTGACATTGTGAGCCTGTTCCATGCTAAAATTAGCATTTAGTTCAAAGCTCTCAAAGTACAGCCTCACGCTAGCATGGCTGTAGACTCTTGTTCTCCAATTCTATAATACTGTATGTTTACAGTTAATTTCTCTTTTTTTTCTCTCCATCCTTTTGTTGTGTCCATGTTTGTGTTTGGGTGAAACTGGCTCAGTTTGTCTCCTCGGGCCAAGAGAAATGTTTTTCCCATCACATATAGCCCACAGTAGGTGCCTTACAGTGAAAACTGTTTATCGCAGTCTCCAACTGGTAGCATCCAACTTGAGCCTAACTTGAAAGCAAAATAAACTGGGAAACGTTAATGAAAGTGTATGACATGATGAGGCGGGAGAGCCACTCACTCAGCTGCAACCACCGCCTTGTGCCCCACCATGGATGGAAAAGGAATTAGCAAGAATTAGCAAGAATATGCTCCTTTTCCATTACCCAAGCAGACAACTGACTCCGAGAGGGATTGTGGTTTGACTCGAGGGAGAGAGAGAGAGAAAAAACAGTCTTTATTGGACCAAATGACTGCTGACGGACTGACCACATACTGCAGCAAACCTGGCAATTTCTGAGAAAGTTTCAGCGAAAGATTTAGAGTTGCATCACATTTGAGGAGAAATGTGGGGTATACATTTACTTTGTAATATACTTAAAATATTAGTTGAAAGATGAGTGGTTAATTATTAACTTACACAAATAGACATTTTGGGCCCACAAAGTGAAACGCATTAGGCACGAGGCTTGTCGGCTGCAGGGTATTCATTTTCCACCCATTTGACTGTTATTACTTGTGGAAGCTGCCTCCTAGAGGAAAGTGTAGCTGGAGGTAAGTTAAACACAGCCAAAAGGCAGGTCCTCTTTTTAGCAAAAATCATGTGATGTTTTTTGGAGGGTGCAAAGTGTTCACTGAAGTTTTATGTCGATGAAATCCTCAACATTTTGGCAATCTTACCAATAATTGTAATCAGTCAGGATCCATGTGCTGTTTTACTGTACAATGAGGGGCTTTCAAGGACAACTGAAATGACACAAAGCAGATGGAAAAGTTTGAAGTAGTTCACTCCACCTAAAGGTCTGTCACAGCCGACATCTTCCCCCATTTGATGCCTGTTATGTAACTGTGGCTTGTGGTCGGGGGAGTTACAGGTTGTGCTGTAGCTGCATTGGCCAACTGAAACAGTGTAAGTAGTCATGTAACAGTGACCTATGAATCAAGACCGTCCTTTTGACCAGAAGGCCACAGACCCTTGACAGCTGGGGTTATTCAAAAAGATCCAAAGTCTTAAGTAAAGCAGCTGGAATTCATTTTAATCTAAAACTGTCGGTTGTCGGCTATTCGTCATATAATATTACTGTTACAGTTTACACTAAGACTGAGGCTACAGTAAGTAGGATATGAACAAGAATGGTAAAGTTCACCAGTGTGAACATACAAACAATTAACCATTGAGAGTATTTCAGCTAATTGTAGCAGAAATGTGTGAAACATGTAAAACAACCAAATTGAAGACAGAAAGTAGTTCCTTTTCTCGTTCAAATCTGTCAATGAAGTCATTGCCCATGTGAGTTTTAATAGTCAAGGCTTGTTTGTTGATAATCACTATAAACCTATAATTAACTCATGAAGGTGATGGTGTATGTTATTGTGAGTTAGAGGAAAAGATGAATGAACACAATTCAAATGTATGTTCATTTGTAGTTCATTGCTCAAAATGCAAGTGAATCTTAAAAGGTTTGCACTTTTCAATTATATGTCCTCCTTTTGGAAAACATTTTCTGGACAGTTTATCCCAGCTCACTGACAACAAGCCAAGAAAATGTTGTTTTTGAGAAATCATACCAACATCTACTGAAGATCAAGGCTACAGTAAATGTGGATTGATAACAAATATGCCAGCTGCACAAAGATCTATTTGGCTTTGGTAGTTTGAATAAACAAGTAAACAGTCTCTCTCTCTCTCTCTCTGTGTGTGTGTGTGTGGGTGTGTGTGTGTAGTAGATAAACAGTATTATGAAATAATGCATGTTATCTATTTTTTTGCAGTAGCCAAAAGACAAAACAGAGAAAGCAGGAACAGTTACTATAACAGATAACCCTGGCTGAGAAAGACTTGCAGAAGAAAATTTCACATTTAGTCCAACGTTTAGAGAGAGACATAGAGAGAAAAATACATGTGCATCTGTTCTAAATGTCACTGTCATTATATCGTTGTAATGGAAGGAGGAGGAAAATTGCACAGAGAAATGTTTCCACATTAGTAGCAAATGACTTACGCATCAGTCCAAAGTGTACAATGTGCTCAAAGCAACCCAGAGCCGTTTGAATACATGTTGTAGAGGACTTGCTTCAGTAGCCTCCAGCAGGAGCTGTTCAGGTAGGGAGCATTATACAGTCTGACGGCTGTTGGCAGAAAACAACTCCTCAGGTGCTTTCATTTTGCCCCTGAGGTAGATGAAGAGAGCTTTGAAGACTCTCTATAGCTGTTTTACAACCACTGGGTTTGGACTTCATGTGGCGTCACTTGCATTCAGGGTCAGAGTGTGTGCGTAAGACTCATGTATTGATATTTAGTGTCATTTTAGGACAATGGAAGATTGGTGACCCCAAAAAGTATAAGACAGGATCAGATAAAAGATCACTACTAGATATATAGGTATATAGTTATATACAGTATGAATGATGTATGAATAATTAATACAATATACCTAATAATTCATATGTATATGTATATATGTTATATACAAGCACTATGCAACAATAATTCTCTGAAATACTGTATATATAATAGAAATGGAAAAAGTACCATGATCATGCATATAATATGATTATATAAAAATACAACAACAATATGATAGTACTATACAATGTAGTGATATAAGTAATATAGTGCATTGTAATACCAATATACCAATACTACTACCTATGCTACTACTCTCATGGTAGTAATAATAATAATAATAATAATAATAATAATAGTAATATTGAATTGAGGGATCAATTGTGAAACCCTGATGTAAAGAGTGTAGGAGGAGCTGTTTAGGATGGAGTTCAGTGTCCTCATCCTCGCCTCAGGAGTCGATGGCTCTGATTTGGGAGAATTCTCCTTGTCTAGTGTTAAGAGTGACTAAAGTGAGACAGTACACTTACGTTCACCCTTGCGCTATTTTGTTGCACGTGGGACAGACACACCGCTCTCTGGAGGCGGACAAACTTTAGTCTTTAAAAAAACAACAACAGGGCATTGACACTAATCATGCTTTTCCCATGGCCTTTTCCCATGTGTGGGTGTACAAGTCATCGAAGGGGGGGGCATCACAAGGGGTTTGATGTACAGTAGCTCTTTGGTATGTGTTTGTATTTATTTAATCAAAGGAAGTACATATTCATGACCTCAATGTTCCATCCCCAACCCTTGCACACACAGAGCGTCATGGTTACTGGCTCACTCCCCCTTCCTTTGTTTATCACCCCCCTTTGCACTGCCCCATGGCCCCTCATACTGTACGTCCCTGACTCTCTGAAGCTCCACCGCGGCTGCTGTGTTAGAGGTCTCACAAACGAAGGCCACTCTACACCCATACATTTTACCTTCCAGAGAGCACGCCCCCCTAACCGAAGTCTTGGCTGTGGACTGTGTACACACTGTGAGGCTCATGTAATGGGTAGTTAACATTTAACGGAGGAGAACAGGGGTCATCACCCGATGTGGATAGGCAGTTATATTTCATCCCTTGCAAGGGTGTGTGCACCACAATTCGGCCGCTTGTTTTCTTGCACTGTGTGTGTGTGTGTGTGTGTGTGTGTGTGTGTGTGTGTGTGTGTGTAGAGTGAAAGTTACAGGAGTAGTGTTGCAGAAATACAGGTCAACCTTTCTTGCAGGCTGTTGAATGAAATGGTGTTTCACTGCAGGGAGGTGAAGCAATGATTCTTTTTCATCAGTAAGAGGCAACATGGTGAGTCAGGTAGCATTTCTGTCTTCAGATTTACAGTTGAAAAAATCCATGTTGCTTGATTATTATTTTGAGCAAAGGCTGTTTGTTCCCCGCTGTATCTATACTTGCATAGCATCTATTCTTACCTACTACTGGACAACAAAAAAAAAGAAAAAATGAAACCAAATATTGTAAAACCATGAACTGGTAAGTCATATTTCTCGATCGATCCTATATGTAAACTGGGTCATCTTCCTGTTTAAAAATAAACCAGCCACACAACAATAACAGACCAGCCTCAGCACAGGTAACTACAGGTTAGTGGACGACATGATGTCACTCTGCCCTGGCTAAGAGGAAAACATCTTTAGAGTAAAGTCAGTGCAAATAGATATGCATTTGTTATTTTTTCACTTATCTTTGCTGCAGTGGCGAGCAGATGACAAATTCTCTAAGTAAAGTCAGTTACATATAAGTTACATATTCACTTTAAATGGAGCAAAATTTAGAGTTGGGTTGAGCATATTTATAGCATAAAAACTCCACTGTAATGCATGGTTTGTAAGTACTTTGTCAAAACATGAAATTTCCTTGTTCCGTTGATGAAGTTTGATTATGGACTAAACATTCAAACTGATGCTAATGTCAAAACTAACCACTGAAATTTGAATTTAGCTGAACCAACTTTCAATAGTCCACTCAGCAGGAGGAAACTACATCACCCATGCATATATTGATCACATGAACAGGTTAATCATTCACCTGATTCCTGACGGTGTATAAAGCACAGGATCCTCACTCACAGTGGAGGGAGAGGGCTGCCACACAGCTGGAGAAGCAACACGACAACAACATGAGAATTACACTAATTCCCTTATTGTTTCTCCTGGCTGCTGCCTGTGTCCCTGCCCTCTGTGGCAATGAGGAGCAGCCTGTCCTCCAGCCCGAGGCCCCAGTTGAAACCCGCTCCCGCTTTGCTGCTCTGGACGACGTGCGTCTTCTGGCCAACGGCCTCCTCCAGCTGGGTCAGAGCCTGCGGGAGTTTGTGCAAAAGACAAAGGGACAGATCAACGACATCCTCCAGAAGCTCAACATTTTCGACCACTCGTTTTACCAGCTGTCTGTGCTCGCCAGTGAAATTAAAGAGGAGGAAGAGGAGCTGAAGAAGACGACCGTGGTACTGAAGGCCAACAATGAAGAGATCAAGGGCCTGTCTGTCGAGATCAGCTCCAAAGTGGACGGCATCTTGCAGGAGAAGAGTCGCCTGCAGAACAAGGTGGAAGGCCTGGAGGAGAAGCTGAGCAGTCTGTCACACGGCCTGGTGACGAGCGAACAGGTGGCAGAGATCAATGGCCTCAGGGTGAGTCACCTGTTGTTAGAAAAGAAGCCTGCACTTGGATTTTGTTCTTGTTGCTCAGGTGGAAATGCCTCCAAAAGATAATTTCATCATGCAATGCCAAAACCTTGACACATGAACTCCTTCTGGGTGTGATGGCAACTTTCCCTGCCTATTCTGCTCAAGAGAAAATTAGAACAGAAGAACACTAATCTCCATTACTTATTTTAAACATGAATGTCACATGGTCCTTTGTTAAATATAGATGGAGGCAAGCTTTTAACAAGGTATGCTTTTTGAATACTTAATGATACTCTTCAGTAGGAAGTAGCATCCTTAACTATGCTTTGTTTTGCATTTGTTCTCCCAAAGTATGACTGCCATAATAAGGACTCAGAGTATTGTGTTTAATATCAACAATTAAATAGCAGCATTCTTGAACAATTCCCATGATTCCAACCTTCTTCCCTGATCAGGAGGTGATCCACAGCCAGGAGCACAGCATCACAGAGCTGCTGAAGGCTGTGAGGGAGCAGAGTGACCAGCTCAACCACCAGAGGGTTAAGATCAGGATTCTGGAGGAAAAGGTGAATGTTAGGGACTGTAGGAATATTATAAGGGGCGGAGAGGGGGTCAAAGAAGGGGGAGTGTTACATACTTTTTCTTTCTGCTGAGGGTGGGTAGCTGAATTCTTTGGGAGAACAGGGGGACAGCCTCATTTTCTCACCCAGATTTATTCTTTCCCTTTCTCCAACACGCTCTGCAACTCAGGCGTCATGTAACGTATTTGACAACTGTCATGCATATCGGCCATAGCATCATCTGGTCTAATTCATATATATTTTTGTTAAGTGAAATCCAGTGTTCAGACAAAAAAAAAGTGTTGCATTGCTCAAGTTCATACTCATTCAGTGGTTGTTTACTTAGCAGCTCACCATTTTGTTATGTTTGCCAAAATGTATTATTTTGAGACATTGTGGGGGACTGTGTTGCAAAAGTAAAACTTTACTAGAGTTATGGTGCTGTACTATAAAATTTAGATTCTTCGGAGGGTGCAGACATAATAAAGGAGCTGTCCATATTTTTAATAATCTCAGTCAGTTCTTCAGTGATATAATACATTTGCATCCCCCTTGGTCTTGAGAGAGCTTAAAATTCATGTTGTTACTGTAAAATATCTCAAAAACTTTCAAAAAATGTCTACATTTGTAAAATAACATCCCAAAGTTTATTATGTGAGGAATTGCTATTTAATCCACAGTAGTTCTCCAGAATCAGTCTGAGGATTGTGTCTGCAAGCTAAAGTGTTTTCCTAACTATTTTCCCCAGCTTACAACCAACACATTGACCCAAGAGACCATTGAGAGGATGCCTGAAATCTTCAACAGTGAAGCACCAACACTCACCCCTTACCTGACTTCAAGCTCTACCAGCACCACAGAAATGATGAGTAAGATGATAATAAAACATGAGGAAATGTTGAGAGTGATATTTTTGATTTGCCATGCAGCATATCAGCAAGCGCAAAAGGTTATATATTCATTCTTATGATTTATGAATGTGTCCAGACAATTTCCAGCAATTTTCTGCTTCACATTCATATGGTCCCATCCAGCAGGGAGCTGCCTAGTACATTCACAGTTTCAGCACTTGCTCAATCAATCAATCAATCAATGACGCTGCACACATTTTTCCTGCTAATGCTGCTGATATGAACTGTTGACCTTTTGGTCACAAGTGTACTTCTCTGCTCCAGATGACCACTTTCCAGCTAATCTTTGTTTAGGGCAGTTTCAAGTTTGACATGAGGTTTGTGGTCATTTTGAAATAGATCTGCCATCAGACTGCAGTGAGCTGTTCAACAGAGGAGAACGAGTCAGTGGCGTCTACGCCATCAGACCCAACAGAACGGAGCCCTTCATGGCCTTTTGTGACATGAGCAAAGGTACTGTGTTGTCTCACAAAAATGAAACTTCACCACACCACAGGACACAGGAAACGAATAAATAGAGAACTTTATAACTTTTAAATTAAGTCATCAATCAGTCTGTTTTTTCCATTTAGACCGTGGAGCAACAGTCATCCAGCGAAGGAGGGATGGTTCAGTGAATTTTGATCAAATATGGGAGAAGTATGAAAATGGGTTTGGAGATTTTCAAGGTGAGTGACACTATTCTCTTCTCGGGACCCATCTAATGACGGAATTGCCAAATTCTTAATTACTTGGCTTATATCAGGAACATTTGCATTTGTATAACCTGTGTAAGTAAAAGATGCCTGCACCTCTGCATGTAACAAAGATGCTCTGACCTCTCAATGATGTCTCTCTCACAGGGGAGTTTTGGCTGGGTCTCAGGAAGATCCACTCTCTAGCCGCTCAGGGCAACTCTGTCCTTCACTTCCACCTGGAAGACTGGAAACAGGGCAGGCGCTTCGTCGAATACAGATTTCACCTTAATGGTCCAGAGAGCAACTATTCCATTCACCTCACACATTTGTCTGGAGATTTGCCGGACCCCATGAGCAACCACACGGGCATGATGTTCTCCACCAAGGACAGAGACAATGATAACCACCAGGACTCCAACTGCGCCCACAACAACACAGGTAAAGCAGATGCACATGAAGTAGACACGTTTATTCTCATGTAAGGCAAAGATGGGGATTAATGAATACTTGTCATCCAGTATCAGCAGCAAAATATGTAATTTCTGTCATCTCGCAGGCGGATGGTGGTTCAATGCCTGCGGAGACGTCAACCTGAATGGGAGATATTTCCACATGAGACCTAAGGGGCGCTCAGAGCGCAAGAGAGGGATTCAATGGAGGCCGGGCCAAAAGGCCTCTTACTCCCTCAAGCTTACCCAGATCTCTATTCACCCTGTAGCTTCCCCTAGCACCACCTCCTCCACCTCAGCTTCCTCTGAGACGGGTGTGTTTCTGTGATCCACTACCAACAATCTCCAGTGAAAAAAAACTGCATCAAACAGCGGCCTCTTCAGGAGAGACTTGGCAATGCTTCATGTGGGCAGCTGTGGTTTAAGAAGGCTTGGACAGAGAGGAAGATGTTTCCTCAGAGTGTCCAGTAGATTAAAATTCTGAGTGCTGTTGTGTCCAAAACAGAGAAAGTCAAAGAATGTATTGCTGCCTACGCCAGGATAGTCTCTAATAAGAAAGACCACTTTAAAATGTATTGTTAAATATAACATATATTGAAATGCATTTACCATGAAATATATCACTCACTGTAACTTAGAGGTCAAAGGTTATGGAGAAGAAATTAAAACGTACAGCCATACATGAACAGTTTTTATATTGGGTCACATTGACTCTCAGTATACAGTATCCCAACGTGGGGGGCAGGACCCCTTGAATGGGGCATGAGACACATCACAAGTCTTCTCACTATCATAGAAGACTAAGAAAACTATTATTCACCTTTTACTGGCTGGAAGTAAAAACATTTTTTGGCATTATTGGTTAAAAAAATGACATAAAGAATGAATTAGTAGTAGTTGCTGATAAGTCAATTAATCAACTAATTGTTTCATTTCATATAAATGTCATCAGTGGCACACTGCTGACAACTCATTTGTAAGGAGTGACAAGGTATCCCAAGTAGACATTGCTTCATTTTTTAACACTCATCTTTACTTTCCATACATGTATTTTTGATACATTTGATATGTTTTATCAATTCATAATTAATTAATTAATTAAATAATTAATAAACGTATGATGGCGACTTCAAATAATGCTAATATTCATTTAGTTGGGGATATCTGTAACTGAAAATATAATGATCAAACCATAACTGACTGAGACAAACTCATATAATGTCCTGTTTGTTATCATGGGCTGTACATTGCTTGCTGTCCTGACCTTGGTCAGGCACAGAATGGTCTTTCTATGTTAACAGAGATTTGGCCCAGAGTAACGTCGTCCTTGAACTAAAGACCCTAGCTTTGTTTTGATGCCAAAGTCTTGTAAATAAATGACTAATGCACGTTCCTGCTATTACTACATACTGAAACTTTCAAAATGTTGCACTGTGATGTTAGGAGCACTCAATAAACTCTAGAGGGCAGTGTTGTTTTTTCTCATGCAGATACTTTCCACTGATTTCATTGTGCGGCATGCATAATTAGATTTGACAACTTTTGTTTTTTGGTTTTGTAAACAGATGCTTTCTTAAAACCACATCTATATTCAGTATGTGCTTCTAATGACTCCCTAATTGCTCCTCGCACTCTCTGTTCACACACTCAGCTTTAAGAAAGGGTAAATATCCCCTTCCTAAAATAGCGCCAAGTGCATCTTCGATGAGAGATGTCATCCTTCTTTTTGCATATCATTACTCCGAGCACAGCTGCAGCCTTTCACAGATGGACAAATTGCTCCCATAGCACCTCAGTACTTCCACCCACCCAGACACTCCCAAACACACACACACACACACACACACACATTTCGTTGTGACTGGGCCTTGCAGCCTTGACAGTGATCTCCCTGCACATGTGTGAAGGAGCGTCTTCAGTTACTCCCTCTGCCTCTGCACCACACATTAGTTTGAAAGGTTATTTTGGGCTTCAGAAGTACGACTGTAACCCCGGGCTTCCAGGGAAATAATAGGAGGAGTCAAGATTTTACCCTCCCATTCTGCCCCTATGTACCGTTCCCCATGTCAACTGACGGGGGATTTCCCTCTAAACAACAGTTTCCCCGGCTCTCTTCGCTGCTTGCATTAGGTTGGATTCTCATTTTAAAACAATGGATAACAGTCCTCTGCAAGTGTTGACTGTCCCTACAGCCCCATACCCCGACCAGAGACCCGGCACCAGCGGCCTGAGGAAAAAGGTCTATGTATTTCAGTCCAGGAGAAACTACCTGCACAACTTCATCCAGAGTATCTTCTCCTCCATTGACCTACGTGACCGGCAGGGATCAACAGTGGTGGTGGGGGGAGATGGTCGCTTCTTCAACCCAACAGCTATTGAGGTCATTGTGCAGATGGCAGCTGCCAACGGGGTCAGTGTCACCGTGTGTGTGTGTGTGTGTGTGCATTTGTTTTTGTGTGCATGCTGATAAGTGTGTGTGTTTGTGTACGTGTGTGGGTGGGTGCCCCCATCACCCGTTATTATCCCTTTGTTGTCATTGGTTGTACCAGCCTCATGTCTTATTAGTATTCAGTTGCAGCTTTTGATTCTGTAATCCAAATGTAAATGTTCAACAAATTGAAAGTTGAAGTTGTATTGTGCAATACGTTTTCATGCAAAGAACTCTTGGTGGACATAAATTCTTAATATTTGTTCCCAAACTCAAAGTCCACTTACTATCATTTACCGGAGCTTTCAACCATATTACACTGTCCTCCTAAAGTAGAAGTAGTAGAAGTCGTAGAGATACTATGGATATTATCAAGGGCTACTGAGCGAGCCTGTCAACAGACCCATCTGCTGATGAAGCCATTGAGAAAAGCTGTTGAAAAAAGTTAATCAAAAAGTCAGTTAATCTTGAGTTGGGTTTGTTTTGTCAAACTACTACTGTATTTCCAAGGTCAAGAATGAACTTGCTTATTGCTTGCTTAGGAGTTGCTTACATTAGGGGGAGGTTTTTGAAAACTTTGTATACTTATTTTTGTGTATATATATATGTTTTAACCATGCTAGCAGCATGGCTCTAGGTTCGATCCACCACTTTGGTCCAGACTGAAATATCTCAACAACTGCTTCATTCATTGCCATGACATTTTGCATTCATGGTCCCCAGATGATGAATCCTAATGATTTTGTTGATCCCCTGACTTCCTGTAGCACCCCCATGAGGTTCACATTTGTGGTTTTGAGTGAAATTTCTCAGCAATAACAACAACAACAATTGGATGGATTGCCATGAAATTCAGTTCAGAGTTCCTCTTTCCCGTCAGGATGAATTTTAATAATAACCTGTCACTTTCGAATTAGCGCCCTCATCAAGTCAAGATTTTATTTTGTCCAGTACTTTGGTTAAATGCCCACAAACCTTTGTGTTTATTGCAATTATCATACGTTAGTATGCTAATACGCTAAACTAAGATGGGGAAGTGGTAAATGTTACCTGCTAATATCAATAGAATCATAAGCAATGCAAGACAGTGAGAGAAGACAGCATAATGCAATACAGCACCAGAACAATGCAACACTGAGAAATTAAAGGGTGAATGCTGCCTTTCAGCCATAGAACCAGCTAGCCCCTCCTGCAACTGCAGCTCATGGCTACTCTGCTGTCTTCAAATAGAAACATATAACCTGTTATGTTTTCTACCCTCTTGCCAGCACCAGTAATGAGCTCTCAGTGGTCCTCTGGTTTAAATTACATAAGCTTTGAGCTCCCAGTGCTTTCTCAGTCGGATGGTATACTTAGAGGGATTTAAAATACATTTACATATAGTAGAACTTGCTGTTGATGTACCGTAACTGAAGAGGCATGACATACCAAACATGATATTGAGTGACATTCCTTCCCCTCCCCCACTCAGATAAGTTAAGATACACTCTCATGCCAGCCAACTCACACACACCTGTGTGACATTTCCTCAGGTGGGTCGTCTGATCATTGGACACCACGGGATAATGTCCACACCGGCTATCTCCTGTGTGATCAGGAAATACAAAGCCATTGGCGGCATCATCCTCACTGCCAGCCACAACCCGGGTGGACCTGATGGAGACTTTGGCATTAAGTTCAATACGGCAAATGGAGGTATGGTAACTGGAGAGGAGGAAGCATGCAGGGGCATCGGCCAAGTGCAAAATAGTGTTACGAGAGAAGTCAGATAGACATTTAACAAGGCTGCATAAGGCTTCATTCAGATATGTGGCACAGGCATCTGGGACAAAGTTCGAGCACATCAAAAAGTTCTGCATGGTTTTACCCATGAATGTCCCAAACAACTCTGATTATTATCACCAGTATACTGAATGTGTGAAGCTGTGGTTCTATAGTACACCCTCTACATGCAAATATCACGTGTAATATCAGAGAGTTTCTACTGCATCCAGGCCCGGCCAAGGATGCCGTCACAAACAAGATCTTTCAGATCAGCAGGACCATCGAGGAGTTTGCCATCTGCCCCGGACTGCAAGTGGATCTGACAACCCTGGGAAAACAGACGTTTGATCTGGAGAACAAGTTCAAACCCTTCACAGGTGAAGTGCAGCATTAGTCTGTCAGCCATCTCTTAGAGAAGATAGATTCAATGAGAGAAAATGGTACATGGTAAATTATCTCACTTACATAGCACTTTTCAACCTTCACGGTTCCCAAAGTGCTTTACAGCACATTCACTCACACATGCACATACTGATGGAAACCTCCATGAGGAGCAACTTAGGGTTCAGTTTTTCGCTTTGCTCTGCTCTACCTCCCATGCCACAGTGCTAACCACTGCCTCAACATGCCGCCCACCATGTGGATGGATACTACCGCAGTGAAACCCTGAAGATGTCATTTTATTGCTACATCTATAAAAAAAAAAATACACACAGACTTTATCACTTGGTCATATGACACATTTTTGCATTCTTCAGTGATCATTAATTGTCCAGCCAGCTAAGCTTTAATCTTAATGTTTATGATGGCATATGGATTCATAGGTTGAAAATACAATTTTGTTTCTCATTTGTGGTTGTGTCCAGTGGAAATTGTGGACTCTGTGGAATCGTATGCTAACTTGTTGAGGAACATCTTTGACTTTGCTGCTCTGAAGGAGCTCCTATCTGGTGAAAACCACATCAAGATCAGACTTGATGCCATGCATGGAGGTGAGAGAATATTTCCCAAGAGCATGTCATCAATTTATTTTCTGTTACTCTGAAAACAACAAGATTTGTAATTCTGTTGGTTTGAACAGAGTTAAGCGAGCACACAGTGTAATCAGTATAACTGTCCTGTGCTTTTTGTTTCATGTCAACTGTCAATTCTCTTTGTTGCCTCTATTCCTCTCCTCTGTCAACTGTCTAATAAAGTTATAAACATTATAACACAGGCACATGGGCAGTGGTGGAAAAAATACTCTGATCTTTTACTTACTTAAGTAGCAACTTAAAATACTAAGTACTTTAAGTACTAAGTAAATTAGTGATCTGAATACAATCTAGCAACTATTGCTGTCTAAATGTAACGGAGTAAAAAGTACAATAATTCGCTCTCGAATGTAGTGGAGTAAAAGTATAAAATACTCAAGTAAAGTACAACTACTTCAGAACTATACTTGAGTGCAATACTTGAGCAATTGCATTGTGTTGCTTTCTACCACTGCACACAGGGCAGTGTGTTTAGATTCTAGACTCAGCATGACGTTTTTTTAACCGAGTCATAGGTTCTCCGAAAAAAACATTCGTGACAACAACGTTCATGATGCTCGTGTTCCTTAAATGTTTGCGTAAGGTCAGGACACAAGAATCTGTTTGGCCTCTCAGTCACCAAAACATCTGACTATTGCATCATGTTTTGGTTCCTCCATTGACACAGGTGCTCATCAAACATGATGCTATCTAAATCCAAACCATTTACTACACACATAACAGTGATGAAAAAAAGCAGAGTGGATTGCAACATTGTTAGAAAGTGTTGTTCTAGGCTGACGTGGGGTTAAAGGAACTGAACGATTCATAAAGATTAGGTTGCTAAAGCTATTTAGAGCGTCCCCAAACACTGAAACTGAGACTAATGGTTGAACTGCTCCCACATCCTCCCTACCACTACTTACACACACACCACCACAACAACAACACAACAGAAACCCCGTCACAGGAAATCATGATAAGTATTGTTATTGATAGGGTATGAATTTTGACAAGACACCACATGTGAGCGATGTGAAAGAGCGGAAACAGGGGGATACAGCTAGCCTGGCTCTATAGGTAACAAAATGCGCCTACCAGTACCATTAAAGCTGACTATTTATTACATGTTTGTTTAATTCGTCCAAAAACAAAAGTCGACACAAGATGCCATGAAATAGTCCAGCAAACCTCCCATAAAACCACTGAGTGCTGTTTTTAAACTTTGGTTTTAGTACAGATGGAACAAATATAACGTGTTATTTTGTGATCTTTAAAGGTAGTGAAAGTCGTGTTTTGTTACCTTTGGACAGAGCCATGCTAGATGTTTCCCCTTTTCCTATCTTTGTGCTAAGTTAAGCTAACTGGCTGCTGGCTACAGCTTCATATTTACCGCACAAATATGGAGGTGGTACCAGTCTTCAAGTGTTTCCCGAAATGTTGAACTGTTGCTTTTTTTGATGTTTTAGAATGCCAATAGTGCTGCTTCATACAGCACCATATCATTGTCTTCATACCAGTCCTCTCTCTCTGTCTCCTCTGTCTGCTCCCCAGTGGTAGGACCGTATGTGAGGCGAATACTCTGTGAGGAGCTAGGTTGCCCTGCCAATTCTGCCATCAACTGTGTCCCATTGGAGGATTTCGGGGGTCAACACCCAGATCCTAACCTCACCTACGCTGCAGATCTGGTTGACAGCATGAGAGACGGACAGTATGATTTTGGTGCAGCCTTTGATGGTGATGGGGTGAGTGTACTATTATTTGTCTTTTTCTTTAGATTGTCTAAAATAAAATAAAAGTCTTCATTTTTCTAATTGGACACAAAGTATATTTCACATTCACATCTGGAAGGATCCTGTGACTAAACCAAAGGCCTTGACTTCTAACCTTTGTCTGTCCGTTGGCCTTCAAGGACCGTAACATGATCCTTGGTAAGCACGGCTTCTTCGTCACCCCGCCTGACTCCGTGGCTGTGATCGCTGACAACATCTTCTGCATCCCGTACTTCCAGCATACAGGGGTGAGGGGCTTCGCCCGCAGCATGCCCACAAGCGCTGCCTTAGACAGGTAAAAATACAGCCTGGCTCTCACATCACTGCCAAAACCAATGAGCCAGTGATGTTCCAAGTTGAAGTTAAGCTACTTTTTCTGCAAAAAGATCTTTAAATATGATTTAATCATTGCATTTAAACATGCAAAAGTACACATTGATATTAACAACAATCATGTTGTGTTATTTCAGTGTTTCACATCTGTTGTTGTTTCAAAGGTTCACTGTGCTTTCTTAGAATACTCTTTCTCGTTGTATTTCCTGCAGAGTAGCCATGGCAACAAAAATAGAGTTATATGAAACTCCCACTGGGTGGAAGTTCTTTGGGAACCTAATGGATGCAGGCAGACTGTCTTTGTGTGGAGAGGAAAGCTTTGGTACAGGTACAGTGTCTTTTCAGCAAGTTATTAGATCAAAAGATGCTCCATTTCAGTTGACATAGTGTGTGTGTGTGTGTGCGTTTTTGTTTAGTTTTTTCTGTGTATGGTAAACTTAATTACAAATCCTCTTTCAGGTGGAGATCATATCCGTGAGAAGGATGGACTTTGGGCTGTGCTGGCATGGCTGTCCATCCTGGCCTTGAGAAGGCAGAGTGTGGAGGATATTCTTAAAGACCACTGGCTAAAATATGGAAGAAACTACTTCACCAGGTGAGATGTGGACACACCTGTGTTGCGTCTTTGTTTGTCTGTATTCAGGGTTGTATTCATCCATTCATTCAAAAAACACCAAAAACAGCAAAAGCTTAAAATGAACAATTAAGAAACAGCGGTTGAATTATTTCTAAGTAAAAACAGTGTGCATTATTTAGCTGATATAGCTAGATGGAACTGATATACTGTAGGTGGGCTGATACATGACTGACATCTAGTGGAACATATGGGCCATTACACTTTATGCTTATGATATCTGCCCATTGTACTAAATTAAAAGAATAACAACCCTTTAGTTGTCATATAAATAGTTTCTCTGCTGACTTAAAAACACTGCATTATCAATTATTTTTGACATTTATATTTGGTGGATAGTGCAGCTGCTCTATGAGAGCTGTTTTCACCACCTTCATCAAAATAATACACCTACATACAAACATACAACAATAAAGCACTCAATCTGTAATTAATAACTGATGTTTTTGTCCAGATATGACTACGAGAATGTAGACATAGATGCAGCCTGTGAGATGATGGAGGATTTGGAGATTATGATCGCCGACAAGTCCTTCGTGAAGCAGAGATTTGCTGTGGAAGACAAAATCTACCAAGTGGAAAAAGCAGACATCTTTGAGTACACAGACCCAGTGGACAGCACCATCTCCAGGAACCAGGTACATGACGCACACTGAGCTGTACTCCTGTAAGATTTTTAAATGTGTACAGATACTGGATGTTGCCAGTGGTCAATTTCAGCGTTGGAGCTACTAGCTGTGCCTGCAGGTCCTAAAAGCTTCACGTTGTCTGTACTGGGCTGTTTTCACTGTAGGGTCTGCGGATAATCTTCTCTGATGGCTCTCGAATCATCTACAGACTCAGTGGGACAGGCGGTGACGGAGCAACAGTTCGAATCTACATAGACAGCTACGAGAAGGAGCAAATCTTTGAAGACACACAGGTAAAATGTCTAATTCTGAACATTTCTGGACTAATTGCCAAAACTTCACAAATCTGAATCCACAATACTGCAAAACTGAAAGTCTTGTGATTTGCATGAAATACGTGTGACTATGTGAGGATTTGATAGTGCTGAGTGGTTGAGAGGATCAGGACAGGCATAACCTTACATATCAGGCCCTCATTTTTTGATTAAAATCATTTATGTATCAACCATAAATATTCAATACAAATATGTTAATTTGAACATTCTGGAATAAAATATCTCTAAGATACATTCATAATAAACAGCATATGCCTGTTTATAGTTAAAAATTCATGAGGAAATGCATCAGTGGCATATGGCAGCCAGGTGCTTGAATCTCTAACCATATCATCCTTGTTTGGGACAGGTGATGCTGGCACCCCTGGCAACCATTGCTCTGAAGATTTCCCAGCTCCATCACAGGACAGGTCGAAGCGGCCCATCAGTCATCACATGACTCCTCCCAAATGTTACTCCATCATTGCTAACATGATGCCCAATTTCGTTTTCGTTTTTTCTTTCCAAATTTTTGTATAAACTGAGCTTCAATTCCAAGTGTAGCTGCACAACATGCAGTAGTTTGCATTTTAGGCTAAAATATATCCAGCGATTCTCTCTGTACCACATTAAACTGCTTTTTATTTTTGGTTTTGTGTGTGTCTTCTCAGTGTTTTCGAATGTCTATTTCGCTTTTGTTGTCTGTAATTGTTCCAATTGTAATTTAAACCAATGAGTCGCTGGCAAAAAGCAGCAGGGTTTCAAACTCATCAGCACTCCTAGTGATCAAAACAACCAATCATGACATAATGTCCTATTAAACGCAGCATGTGGCTCTAAAACGGCAGTTTCATTTCCTCTGTGAAACTCTTTTATAACAATGTGTACTCTCACATTGTTTTACGAAATGTGGCTGCATACTCAGGAAGTCAGTTGCACGGGTTTGTGGAAAGAAAAAGGCTGTTGAGAGGTTAACTTTGAAGAAAGTAAGAAAGTAACATAAAGTTTCTAACATTTCCTCATGCACCCAGTGCTCATTTTCTAAGTACAGAACTGGGTGTTTCCTGCCATGAAGCCTCAAATTATTATTTGGACCATCCACACTCCTTCATTCAGGGAAAATTAAAACTCATCAGCGAATAACAAACTGAAATTGCAGTTTGTGGTGTGTGCTGCTGCAGGATGTGTGACAACATGCCAGATCGTTAGAGCGCAGACACAAACACATCTTTCCATATCAACATTTTTTCAAAATTACAAACAACAACAGCAAAGCAACATGAGAATATTGTGGTGTTAGATGTGAACAAGACTACCTTTCAACCCCATGTGGAGCATATTTTATGGTCATATTGAACAATGACAAAAGTGTACTATAAGGAACCTAATAGTTTACTTTTACTATTACTACAGCTTCTTTACTGCAGGAGACATTTAAGCTGTAATAGGTAACATTTTAAAAGGGACTTATCCAGCTCTGGTGGCTACATGAGTTCCATATGGACAGTAGCAGCATCAGTCCACTAACATCTGGTCCAGCTCTGTGATCACTCATGCCCTTTGAAGTACTGTACCTCTCTCCTGGTGTCATCTCCATATTACACTGAACCTGAAGCCTAACCAGAGGGAGACACACCGAGTTTAGCTCCGATTCATCTGAAGTCCTCTTATTATGGGTTTTAATTCCAATTTACAGAGATTGCACCACTTTGTGAAAAAAGAATCACTGACATTGCTCAGTCATCTTAATGTGTGTGTACAGGAAGTATAGGTGTTATAACATCAATGGCCACGTTCTGTTCAAGTGTCCCGGTGTGACAGTGAGCAAGCATGCACAATGCCAGGACCCTGAAACTGAAGCAGCTACACGTGGAATTCAGCCATCATTCATTTCATCGTTTACACCAGAGATTTCCCTACTGTGACATGTCAAAATGTTAAAAAAAAAAGAGGGCCTATTTGCAAAATGATTGGCACGCGTTTCCAAAACTTTAAAGCAAAAGCATGAAACCCATTCAAGTTAAGTTAGTTAAGCAAAAGTACAGAAGTATTATCATCATAATGCATGCAATTCAAGAATCTAAAGGTGCTCATTATGCAGGACTCCTGTGAGTGTTAATAAATATTACATAACTATATAACTTATTATCAATTATTATTGATGGTGCATATGTGTTAACACCAAACAGCATTTTCATGCTGTAGCTGGTCGAGCTGGAGCCTCTTTGACCTACTTAACACTGTAACAGGGTATTATATTTAATAAGATAATAAGATCATCAGCAAAGTAACGTATAAATGCAGCTGTCACACAAAAGTAGTGGATTCAAAGACATTTCTATTTGAAACGTAGTAGAAGTATAAAGTAGCATACAATGGGAATACTCAAAGTAAAAGTAAAGTTCAAGTACCTCAAAATTGTACTTCAGTACAGTGCTTAGTAAGTACTAAGTAGCATTAAAACACTGATAACACGTGGGTGTAAATCAAGCCCCCAGGAACAGCGCTGCATGGTCTCGTGCTCCTCCTCACAAGGGGTTGCAATAACAATGGAAACAAAGCAAATTGTGTTTGATTGACGAGAAAGTTTTAGCAATCTGCCCACAAGCGGCTAATGATGATGATGATGAAGAGTCGGCAGCACCCGGTGGTGTTCAGGTGTGTCTGCACGTTCAGTGCACGGCTGGCAGTCATGTTTAAATCGCAAAATCGCAGGCAGACCGCTGGGTTACTGTAGCTTTAAGAAAGTCACCTGACGAAGAAGGAACGCTCGATGGAGGAAGCAGGAAGTTCGTCTACCAAGACAGAGAGCCAGAGCACATAAACAATACACAAAGAACAGAAACTAACGTCAAAGACAAGGTTTCACTCATTTATCGCAATGGCCGGCATTAAAGGTATTTCATTTCATGTGTTCACGAGTCAGTTGACAGTTTGTGTTCGTTAAGTTACGCAGACGTTCATCTTTAGCGTCAGTGCTTCAAAACTTTGTGAGCCCTGTTTTCAACATTTTTGAGAATCATTTCGAAAGCTACCATGTCCAAGGATGTTAAGATTTGTTACAAGCTATCTACTTCCGTCGTTAAGTTATTGACCTGTTTTAAGCTCTACGTTATTGCTATTTTTCACAGGAAATCTTCTTAAATGTTGACTTAGCATGCAGACATTTTTTTTTATAGCAAATGTTAGAGGTCGATCGTATTTCTCTTTTGTTTATTATTGTAACTTTGAACAAAAGCATCTCTGCCAATATAATGTAATGTTTCTCTTCTTTCAGCACTGGTTGGTCTGTCCTTCAGTGGTGCCATTGGACTTACGTTTCTTCTGCTGGGCTGTGCTCTGGAACAGTACGGGTAGGTTCTCTGTTATAACTCTGTATTTGTGTAATTGTGTGACAAAGACTTGACTTTAATATTGTAGCTTTATGGGATAGTTAAGATGTCTTTCCAGTGAAGTGGCGATTATTCAGAGAGATAACTGCAGCGGTTAACAAAAACAACACAACACTCAAAAATACCCTTAAAGGGGGTGCACTAGCAATTTGTTATTGTACTTTTCATAAAGTTGAGGGACTTTTAAGAGGCAGATTTAGAAAGAATGGTCAAAAATCAATGCAGCAGACACCTAAACATTCAGTCCCTAGTATGGGTCAAGCTCCAGAAATGCTGAATCCTACAATTTCCATAATGCAACTCAATAGCATCTTTCATTAGAACCCCCCCCCCCCCCCCCCCCGCGCGCGCTCTAAATGCCCACTTCTTTCAGACCCCACGCTCCCAATGCAGGCTTTCTGTTAAAGATGTTAAACCTCGAGCCCAAGCTGAGATAACTCTGTCATGAGGGTTGTTTTGTCAGACTTGTGAAATCTACTCCAGAGTTGCATTTGTTTTTTAAAGGCAAGGTAATTCTTCTTATGACAGGTAAACTGAGCTTCAAATAAAATAGTAAAATATGTGGTGCGCCCCGCGTATCATTCTGATGTGTATGGTTAAATATTTTTGAGTAGTTTGTTTTGACATGTTTTTTGTTGAATTTGCACCTGTTCATTTTTATCAGACAAGCTGCAAACTCGTGCCATTGTATGTCATAAAATGTGGACCATTCTTTCAACTGTTTCCCGACTATTTTTGTAGGGTATACTGGCCGCTGTTTGTCCTGATTTTCTACATATTAAGCCCCATCCCGACCTTCATATCCAGACGCCTCAGTGATGACGACTCCTCCAGCAATGCATGCAGAGAGCTGGCCTACTTCTTAACAACTGGCATTGTGGTATCGTCGTTTGGGCTTCCCATTGTGCTAGCCCGCACTAGCACAGTAAGTTCTCTTTACCCATGTTGAAATATTTCTGATGTTGATTTCCATACGGTAAACCCACTGTCCTTGGCTTACATTTGTTTGTGTCGATACATCTATGCTGTCTGCACCATATCAGTTGTATATAACTTAATATTTGTCTTGCGCTGTATCTTGAGAGATGTACGCCGTGCCAGCAGTGCGTTGTGAAAACCAAGAAGACTATCTGGATTGCTATCGGTCAAAAGTTGATTTAGTATGAATATTTTTTCTCCTACAGATCCAGTGGGGTGCCTGCGGCCTGGTGATGACAGGAAACGCTGTCATCTTCCTCACCATCCTTGGCTTTTTTGTTGTTTTTGGAGGTGGGGACGACTTCAGCTGGGAGCAGTGGTAGAGTGCCTTCAGACAGTGGCCAGACAGAAGGATGGATGGATGAATGAATGGATGGTTGGGTGGGTGGGTAGATGAATGGATAGACTGCAGACTGAGGGGCGCATGTGTCCTGCACTAAGTACCCTATTAATGTGCCTTGTGTCAGTGACCAGAGAGACACTGATGCCTATACCCTCTCATGCTGTAACCCCATCACTATCCACCTTAACCCGGGTATTTTAGCTTGTCTCGCCTTTGTTTCAACCCTCAAATCACCCTGCTTATTGCAGCTGCCTGCTATTTCATTATGCTTCAGTTAATCAATATCATAAAGGGATCCTATAGAGTAACTCTATTATAATGCACACGGCAATGCTCACTGCATTATCTGTCCTCATTGTTCAAGGGGGGAAGTGGCTATACTGAATTATGGCTTTCTTATTATGAGCACTGTTTGCTGTTTAAAGTGTAAAGGCAGGGCAAGTTATCTTAATCCATGCTATCTGACAACTAGTTGTAGGACTCCTAATCAGGTAAAGATATATTCGTATGGAGGTGATGTGTTTGTTTTCAGACTTTAAAGCCTTACTTTTTGTTCTGGTGCAATTGTTTACATTCTCACCAAAGATAATTTTAGAGTGCAAAAGTGGAGCATATTCACCACTGACCTGTGGCTGTTGATCTGTGCTAGGCACTGTTCAGTGAATGTCAGACATCTAAGCATTGTATGTTCAATTATTGTGTGAACAGGCCAGAGAAAGTACCCACATCAATTTTATACTCCTGCAGATGACAAAGAGATATTGATAAGAGCATGATATTAATTTGTGGATCATATTTTTACATGTTGAATGGTAAATACAGTACATGTGTTTGTTTAGGCCAAGTGTTTTTGTCCTAAATGAGTGGGCTTCACCTGCAAACTCATTCATAAGTGCCTGTCATTCACAGTGTATATTTTGATTAATAGAGAAAACGCTGTGATTCGGTTTTGTGTGTGTGTGTGTGTGTGTGTGTGTGTGTGTGTGTGTGTGGCATCATCAGGGGCTATTGTAAATCAATATGACATCCTCATGTTCTATTTCATCCTTGTCAATAACTATTAACTATTAATGAATTTCTGAAGTTTGTACCATCAGCCCACCTCATTGAGACTATCACAGAAAATTGTAGTTAGTGTCCTATATAATTTCTGATTTCCTAATTCCTCTACTGCTTTACAAGGGAATTTATTACACTGTATGTCCCACAACTGACATGTTCAATGAAGAAAGGTGGTTCTTTCTATTGTGACTCCCATACCCACACTTTGTAAACACTAACAAGTGCTGAAGAGCTCTCAAAGGTTATTTTATATGCTCCTGACTGCATTTTGATTCCTAACATTGATTAAAACTCTCTGTATAAACAAATGTGCGGGCTCTGTCATTCTGCCAATGATGGTGATGAAAAAAGGGAATCTTACAGTGGTCGGTGAAGTGGATGGAGAACTTGATTTGACCTGTCTCTGGGGAGTGGTGATGGATGATGCATTCAAACAGACGCCTGCACACTATTTATACAGTACAGCTGCAGTAGTGACTGTAGCAAACCTCTGTAATGGAGAGGTGGTGTGTGGGTGACTTGTGTTTTGGGAGTAGATACATTTCTGTCTGGCCAGACTTTGTGAGCAAACCCTAGGCCTGACTGACAGAGATTCAGGTGTGAACAGCTGCTAAATCATTTAAATATTGTGCAATATTCAACAAGCAGCATGTAAAACAGCTCCATGTTTTGCTTAGCAGCCTATCATTTTCACTACAAAAACATATTTCCACCTACAGTACCTGTCTGTTTTGCTCTTTCCAAACACTAAAACATCAATATTGAATACAGATGGGCAACATTGCCAGTTGTGAGCAAGCTGCATAACAAAAGAATGATAAAAAAAACATTATCTATTCAGGGTTAAATAGGATGTGATAGAAATCAACCATGCAGGTGCATACAACTTGGGTGGTTTAATTTCATTCTCTGTTCACGTGTGTCAGAAATGCACTGAGGCTGCTTCACCAATTTGCATGTTAAGCCAAGTGCATTTCCACCACAAACAACAGGAACCCACACTCTGCAAATAAATTATTATTTCCATAAAGACATCTGCGTTTCACAAGGGGAAGGCACAGTATGTATGGACGAACATCCCACAGGGAGGTTAGCAGTGCTTCTGTGTGGAAAGTACTTATAAAGGACAATTGCAATGGTGTGTATGTGCAATACATAATGTCTATACTGCTTGAACGCTTGGTTGTGTCAAGCATTCAAGCAGTAAGTCTATCACTTGACTCCCAAGTAATAGACGTGACTCCCTGTTGGATGTCAGTAGACGTAATTCTGATGCTGGGACATCCATATGATGAACAGGGCCAAGTACATGTGTGCCAAAGGAAGGGTTGACATCTTTTCTCACTGGGGTTTCCAAGCCAATTATACACTCCTGGGCCAGTATATGCAAGATGAGGTCCATCAGAACCAGTGAGGGACCATAAGGTGGCTGTGGATCAAGACGACTCATCTGTTACCTCCATATTTCATGAAGAAAAGCTGGTGATTGGTCAGTTTCTTGGGATGACTGATGTTGAAAGAAACACCCACTGTCCCCCAGCTTACAACAGTGACATTGGGACCATGTGAATCAGAAGTTCTACTGTGTCCCAAAACCCATAATACGACACCATAATGGGCTATAAGTGTCCGCTGAGTGAGAGAAACTGCTATGAAGTGATAAAGTCATACTGCATTTATACTCAACATACTCTGTGAGTGAGAGACATTGAGAGGAAAAATAAGATGAAGGTATACATGGAGATGGAGAAGAGAAAGAGCCCAGGGACACCTATTCATCTCTGTTCCAGGACAGCTGTTGCCTGGCAACAGCCAAGGCATCAAATTATTATAAAAAGACTGCTGAGTCTGGCCTTAAACACTACACAATGCAACTCAGTTAAAGCATCATAACACAGTGCTGCACAACACATTATGTTGTTGTTGTGTGATACTGTAATACTCAGTGTGATGCAACTGTGGTGTGTGCCACACAGCTCAATGCAACACAACACAGTTGGACACAGCACAGACCTGAATAATGCAAGAGTGCAACACTACACACATCACCATGATACAGAATATGGTCAGGGTGGTACGTTTGCAGTTCAGCAATGGGTTTGTGAGGTCAGTAACGATATTTGTCTTTGGTATGAGAGAAGTGAGTTTAGCAAAACAGGAGAACTGTGCCAGATTTATTCAATAGGCCTAACCGTCCTCGCAGGGTCACGTTTTAACCTATGTTAGTGTTTATATATATTTCAATATATATAAGATAAGTAGATAGCAATGATTGAAACTGGGATATGTTCCGCGACTTAAAACAAATATGGGCCAGGGGCGTAACAGACAATGTGGATAACTTTCATTACAGTAGTATCCAACAACAGCTATTTAAAGAGACAATCAAGTAACACATCAGGGAGTCAATGCGCGACAGAAAGCCGGGGGGGGGGGCAGCCTGATTATACCGACACATCCATACTTTCCCCTGGCTGGAAGTCAAATGGCTGCAGGGCAGGCAGGAGTGGGAATGCAGACTGGGCGTGCGCACTGACAGCCATTGGTAAGCGGAAGGATTTGCGTCGTAGCTGTCAAAGCCAATCGATGCGCTCTCGGGGTCGGGAAGGGGAACGAGCGCGAATGGCACAAATGGAACCTGATAAAAAGGGGCGCGTGCTTCCGAAGCTCGGCAGAGAAACAGGAGACCACACGGTGTACCACAACCGCACCAGCGCGTGGGACAGCGGATACACCAACGGTAAGACTCCAAACTGCATTTAGCCGGACTGTGAGAGGCACAATGAAAATGTTCCTCAATATCTAGTAAACATTTTTAAACATGTTTGAATCTTTCTGTAGCTTTTGCCGACATTTGTCGTGTAATAATGGGGTTAACCTACAGCCCGTAAGTTTTGCCATAATTGCACAGTTACCGTCTAAAGTGTATTATGCTGAAAGGATAGATGATTTTAAGAATAAAGGTTAGCAAAAAATGATGTTTCGCGATGCTCAGGTGGT
Organism: Enoplosus armatus; assembly: GCF_043641665.1. NCBI lineage: Eukaryota > Metazoa > Chordata > Actinopteri > Centrarchiformes > Enoplosidae > Enoplosus > Enoplosus armatus. The sequence goes on from NC_092193.1 coordinate 17,801,038, forward strand.
AGGTGTCCGTCATTTGAGCTGTACAGAAGCTATTTTCGAGGAAACATGATCGGCAGTCAGATATCTTGAGTTGCACTGAGGGGTCTTTTGATTCAGTCACATCACGTACAGCTTCTTGTCTGTATGTAGGCTGTGCTCTTCATCTCTCTCAGGACTTAGAACTGTGGAAATCTCTCACCTCTCGGTCGACTTGTTCAGTTTTGTCAGCGTGTGTCTAGTGTGAAACACACTGATGTGCTGCTCTGGATGCAGCCTACACAAGTTTGGAGCACTTCCCATGAAGTATGATGATGAGGGGCCAAACAAGGTAAAAACCCATTCCCACTCAGCATCTCCTCCCACTACAGAGAAAGATATGTAAATATAGAGAAGTGAATGCCTTTGGGATATATTTAAGTTTGGGACAATTAAGACATGGGTGGTGAAAAAGGGAATATTTGTATATATGCCGTGTTGGAAAACCTGGGTAAAGCCAAATTAACACAATGATGGAAGGACTGCTTGCCTGGTCTATCAATCAAGTGTTTTATATGCCAGTACGCAATCAATCACCTTCCATTTATCAATGAAGCCTGAGTTAAATGAGGTCAACCAAAACTTCCAGAGGATAAATAGAAATAGTTAGGCTCTTTATTTCACCCTGGAGGAGAAATCAACATATTTCTGCCGGGACCTGCCGTGTTTCTGCCGTGTCAATATAGAGACTCAATATTGACCTTTTTGTAATCTGCACAATAGGGAAGACTGGAGATGATTGTAACAGTTCTGTATTCATCATCTCCATTTTAGTGATTTCCTGTGCTGAACCTTTCAAACTTAGGTTAAAGGTACCACTGTCTGTCAGCTACACATTCACAATACGTCATTCGGCATCCACCACAGGGTCATACGTACGGAACGTTGCACGTTAAGTGAGGTGATTTACGGAGAAACTCAATACTGTGTTTTTTGCATAGAAAGTAGTAAAATGAACACAAAAATATGTGCATGCTAAAATAGCTGGGATAGGGATGATTAATGTCTTTGGCTTTCCTGTCTAAATGCAGTATTCACAGTAAGTGCAAAAAATGTCAGAAAATCTTATATTCCTTCAAAATGTGTTATTGAACATAAACGTTTCCTTTTGTGCTGCACATGTTTAGCATTCAAACTTCAAACTTAATTTCTTCTTGAATTTACCTTCTTACAGTGTTTCATTATGTATGAGCATGTGGGTTTGTGTGCAGAATCGTTTGGTGCAACAGATCCATGAAGCTGAGGTTGGGAAGGGAGTGTGTTTATTGGTCACACCACCGCAGTTAATTTCTGCTTGGTCACAAGGACAGTGTTTCTGCCACCCGCATGTCTCCCCTATAATATTAACTGTGCTGGGATTTATTATCCACGGTTCTCCGCTATAGGGACTTCTACTCTTTTACAAACCATTTTTGCCTGCCCTATTATGCCACACCAGTGACGTTTCACTTAACGATATATCATGTTACACGACTGTATTTCTGAAGTGCACTTCCCTTTTTAAGCCCAGTTCAGAGCATTTCTGTAGTGTGCCCGGCCATGTGGTGTGAACTCAACTGGCCACTGTCCTTTTATTCTCAGTCAATGCTGAAACAACAGGGCACATACATCCAGCTTCTTGTCAAAAGGGCTCTGGCTGCCAGACTGATGACTCACTTGCTGGCTGCTTGGTGGCTTTACTGGTGATGTGGCTACTATACTGCCTTTTCTGTTGCTGAACATTGATGTTTCGCTTCCAGCTGATGAATACATGCCGTGTCTGCGCTAGGCATTTAGGTTTGCAGACTGGGTGAGTGTTTGTCATACTGGGAGCTGTGATAAAAAAACAAACAGCTGATTGCGAATACAGAAAGCATTGTATTGAATGTTGTGTGTCTGTGTATGTGTTGGATGGTAATCTGAACTGTGACTGTAAACACACAAGGAAATTGTGCTGTATTCCTAATGTGAAGAAGATGAACACAGCAGCTTATACACTTTACATTCAGGGCCACTGTTTTAGTGTCACACTTTACCTACAACTTGGACTTATCAAAAGTATTTTATATATCTACTATTAACTATTGTGAAATCATGTCTAAACATCTCCATGTCCCCCTTCTATGATTGTCAGAGGGAAGCATGGTGAAGAGATTTTAATATTAATAATATTGTCAGGGCTCCTTGTTGCTGATCAATCGCGTAGTTTCTGCTGGCCAAAATATTGTCCGTTTTTTTTATATGCGATCTGTGAAATTGTAATCCAGACATTGTTTGTCTTTCAGGCCAACAGTCTGCTGACGTGAATTCCTGCTCATCCTACCACCACTGGCTCAAGGAGAGGAGCTTCAGCTGTGAGTACACTGTTTTAGTGTCTGGGTGGGAATATTGTGGTCAGAATCAGTTTTTCACAGCAAGCCTTATTGCTGACTAAGTGACGTATAAGATTTCTTCATTGATTTTTCCAGCAGAAGAGATTAGTTTTCTCTGTATTATGGAGCTACTGGCTGAAACATTTACAGTAAGTCTACAGTACATTAGTCAGTAGAAAAGATAATCTTTCCTTGTATTTGTACCACTTGACCACTTTCAGATTGCATATATGTACGAGTGTGATTGCGAGCATGAATGAATGTAGGGCTGAAACAATGAATCAGTTGGTCAATTTACAGAAAGATTAATCTGCAAAAATTTGGATTTGCTGCTTTTCTATGTCTTAAATGATGAAAACTGAATATCTTTGGGTTTGGAACATTGGTTAGACAAACCAAGCCATGTGAATACGTCCTTTTTTTGACATTTTATAGACTCAATATTTAATTGAATAATCAAAGAAATAATGGACAGAATATTAATAACCATTAGTTGCAGCTCTAATATTGATATTGATATAGATATAAGTGGTGAACAGGAAGTGGTAGGTTTATGATGTGTGTGGGTAGCTGCACAGCAGGATATACCGTAGCCACCCTGTGTGTAAAGGTGTTTGATCATATCGATTCGTTCACTTCAAGCTCAAGATGATCTAAGAGCACGGGTCAAAGCTGCACACTGATTCATTTCTGTCTCAGGTGTCATGTGAAGGATTTACAGCCATGTTGACATGGAGGTTGCCAACTGGTGACATTCACCAAAGGCCCTCTCTGCCAAGCCTTCTGTTACCTCCTTACTCTCCAAGCCATTCGTTGGGATTCATCCTAAAAGCTTTAATCCATGTCTAGTGAACGGATGACTGATGAAGTGCTGACACAGACGGTACTGCCATCACAATACTTCAACTGACGTTAAATAGGGTCACGTGAATACGATGGGGTAATTAGGATGTGTGTGTGGGTGTTTGATTTTGACAGAATGGCACTCCCTCTTAATTATTGGGCTTTTTCAGCAACTCCAATCAAACAGTGACTCATCCAGAGTCACAGTTGCAACGTGTCCTGGCCCACCAATTATTTCTCATTTATTTCTTTTTCTCTTAAATGGTTCGATAGGTCTCTGTCTTAACGCAGTTGCAAATCTCACGATTATTTAAGCATTGAGTCACCTCTGTCATATAATTATAGGAAAGGAAAACAAGGATGGTGTCTATGATGAATGCTGAATCTGACCAAAGGAGTACATTGTGGTTAGCAGTGTAGTAGAGGATGCTATTTTACACGTCATTATTACATGACAGAGATGTAGTTAATCTTTGTTACAGTTAGGGATACTTGTACAAAATGGGACCTTATCAATGTCTACATTTGTTTGCAAAATTTTAAACCAATTAAGAGCAGGAAATCGGTCTTCTTCTACCAGTTTCTTTAGTGGATTGAAAGAGCAGTTTTCTCATGACTTGACTAGGGATGGTATATGCAATGCCAACTTGACGAACACATGGTGTGACAGCAGAACAATCCTAAAATGGTCTTTTATAGCCCAGTGGCAGCAGGCTCACAGAGGCTGGCCTGGCCCTGTCTCTCTCTCTCTCTCTCTCTCTTTTATGTCTGTACAGTAGGGCAGTGGGTTCCCTGCATGTGGCCTCCACAGTGACGTCACCTTTCAGCTGCCACAAATTGGTGTGTTGTTTCTCCCCCTCCTCCACAAACTCCTCTCGCCACTCCTCACTTGTTGCAAATGTTCATTTTTGCTGGAATCTGCTTCACTGCCCTGAAGGTGAATACAATTAGCAAAGTTTCCACTCTGACTTGGTTTAGATTTTTCAGTGATAAGTAATCTAAGTTGTTTTTGGGGGTTTTTCAGCCACAGAGCTCATATGGCTTCGGGGTGAGCAATTAAAAACCATGTAAAGCTGTTGAATGATGTTTGATAGGTGTCAACTTAAATTACATGATAGAAGAAATTATGTTGACGTTTACATCCCGAGAGTTAAATGAACATTGACAATTTTGTTTTACGGTAGCACTTTATTTCAACCTCCCTATTTAACTTTTGTAAACACTATATAAACATATAAACTCTATAATTTAGTTGTAAGCAGATATAAGAACATTTAAGTGTTCATTAATGCACAGTCTTTGTCAACAATTTTAACTTCTCTTATGAAGACATATTATTAAAACTGTTTTATTGTCATTCCTCATCCGTTTACACAGCAGCCTCCACGTGTGGATGCCTAATAGGGGGATAATGTTTATATACTGCTTATACTTAAAATGTTAAATAGTTGTGGGGTGGGGTCTGCAGATTAATTTCCTGTCAATCAACTAATCCATTCATCTACTAAACATTTAAGCTCTACCTAAATGTTTAGGAGCTGTTTGTAATCTATTGCTTTGTCTGTCCCTCTCTGTGGAATGGCGATTCTTAGTTGTAGACGACGTAATTTCAATAAACTGGAATATACTGTAAATATTGTTCTATGGTTGTTATTATTATAGGTCTGGCTCAGTGATTGTAAGGGCACCTGATGAAGTGCAACAACTGCTTTGTGTGTAGGACATGCCTACACAAATGGTGTGGGAAGGAAAGATAAGATTAGAAAAGTGTTTGCCTTTATTGCAGCCTTCCTGCAAGAATTTTTTTCTTTGACATACAGTTCATAACCTTATATATTTATACAACATTAACCAACTAACCCCCTACTTGACAACTCTGGCCAAATACTGATTGGCATCATATTCTGTGCTGTATGAATTACATTAAAATGAACGTGTCAAAGATGGTAGACACCCGGAAAGGATTTAGAGACTAGCACAAAATGTCTTTTAACAAGAAACCGATTAACAAATGTGAATACAGCAGGGGGGTTTTGTATACGGAAGTCTGCCATAGTCACTTGCTCATATTGCATAGTAGAAGCTCAACTTATAAGCAATGTTTTTCCATGTAGATATACCAGAAATAAGAAATATGCAGTGTCAATGAAAAGTCAGTGCTTATCCCAGGGTTACATAGTTTTCTTTTAAAATTGGTAATCCATAACCTTTTGGTCTATTTTCAGCCATAGTCACAAAATAATCCAGGAGGGATGCAGTGTGGTTCCAGCTGTGATGTGAAATAATATGTTAGTGTGTATCTTCCTGGCCATTCATCCAACATTTGTTCTCTGTGGTCTGCAGCTGCTACACCTAAAATAACCTTGTTTTCATAGAGCATATTGCAAAACGAACTAAACAAGAGGCTGCATGCCACAGTATCATGATCAATGGACTAATGACAACAATATTGTAGCTGTGTAATTAAAAGAAGGCAGAGTTTGAAGATGTTTTCCTTCAGGCAGCTCATTCTGCAAGGCCTTGCTTATTCTTCTTGGCTTCTACTTCTTTGTCTGAAAGATGCAATGTGATAAGATACTGAATCTTTATCTTTGAACTAAATATAAAGTGTGATGGTGACTTTGGCCGATTCCTCAGTGAGATGCATTTCAGTTCCCAGCAGTCCTTTCAGTGAGAACCACGGCTATTATTTTCAAGGTCAGAAGGAAAAACTATTATGTCTTAGATAGATTTCTGAGGTGATGAAACAGGGTTGCACAGTCTCTTTTTAATTGATCAATAAAGTTTAGCTCAGTGTCAGAAAATGACCCCCAAGGCTTTTTTCGTTTTGAGAGGATTTGACTTTAAAGAAGAGACAGACAATGTTTCAAAACATATCTGTGGACACTAAAAATCCAGTCACTGATGTTCAAACTGGTATAGATGTCATCAGTGGACATGCTATGAGCTGAAATCGCAGTTCCCACGGTGTGAATAAAGTGGGTGTGGTGTTGTTTAGATTAAATAAATGTGGGCGGGCCCAACAGACCTGCTGCTGTTCAGTCAACAGCTGTCGTGTCTTGTGACCAGAGCAGCTTACTTCTCCATTTAGCACTCACAACTTGATGAATATTTGAAGCTTTACATAGAATACAGATTGATTTCCCACTGAATGGATCAAAGCTGAGTAAGTTAAGTCAATTTGATTAACAAGTGCATAATATGATGTTTTATTTTTTATTTTTTTTGTTCTTAATGGTTCCTTCATTCAACAGTCAATCTGACTTCTTTGGGTGTTAATGAGTGACCACCGTAAAGTCAATTCATCATTGTTGTGGCACACAGATGGCTTTGAAAGCTCTCATTGTTGCCCTACAGAGTAATTTAACGTAATATTAACGCAGTTCCGCACATGATTTCTTGACCCTCCTTTGTTTTGGTGCCACAAAAGCCACCTTTGTGTGGGTGTCCAGCGATTTTAGATGTATGACGTCTACTGACTCACCCTCCACAGCTCTCCATTGTGCATGGACGCTGTATGACATAGATTGACTGGTCTTATGGGAGCATTTTATCACTGCTGCCAGCAATCGAGCAGCTAGCTTGCAAGCCTTGCTGACCCCCGATGTAAAATATGTGAGAAAAGTGCAAACATTGGTTGTCATGATAGTGTTGCACATGCTCTTGGAGCATTAAGATTGTGTTGGATGATAGTAGATACGTGCCATATACATTCTCTATACCTATTTATTCTTGTTCAGGGCCAATGGGGATGATGGTGGTGCTGTGTGACGTCTCTTCCAGCATACACAGGGCAAAAGGCAGACTAGTGACCTATTACCCTAACCCTAACCCAGATCCTTTGTCTATCACATACACAATCCCATTCACACTCAAATTCATGTCTGCGGGTAATTCTGAGCTTTCAGTTCTGTATTTGGACAGTTACTGGAAACCATGGCACCAGTGGGAAATCACACCACATACAAAATCACTAAACACACTAACCGCTATTTATACAGTTGCCGCTATTTTAATTTATTTATCAATTGGCCAATTGTGTTTTTGAATGATCATTTAATTATTTAGTCTATAAAATGTCAGGAAAAAGTGGAATAACTCCTATAACAATTTTCCAGAGCCCAAGGCGGTGTTTTTAAATGGATTGTTTCGTCGGCCCAACAGTCCAAAGCCCCAAATATATAATTTACAATGATATAAAATGCAAAATACTCACAATTTACAAGCTGGAATCAGTAAATGTTTGCTATTTGTGCTTGATAAATAGTTTAAACGATAAATCAATTGCCAATTAATTTTCTCTCAATCCACTAAACAATTAATCGTTTCAGCACTACCCTAAACCCCACCATACATTGCTGTGTGTCTGGTGTCCTTGGTCACGATGATGCAATTAATCTGCTGCAGAGCCTTTCCTCTCCAGTGTGCCCAGAGACAACATACTCATACATACTTAATTCATACTTCAAAACTTTTTTTTAAGCACCCGTGCTTAATGAAGGAAATAATAGCCTTAAAGCAAAGTCCGTCCATGGCCTTTAGTTTTCTTTTGTTCCCATTTGCAGTGATTATATGGGCCCAGCGCATGATCCCAGCACATCCCTGGCGTTCTCTTCCAAAATCTTTACAATCAGCATCTCGAGTGCTGCCTCATGACCGTGCATTCTGTTGCCCGCTTCACATCAACAACCAATTATTTGTAGAGGCACAGACGGCCACCATGGGGATGACCTCTTGCTGGGGTTACAGAGATAAGAGGTTACTTGAAGCTTGTTTCTCTAAAAAAAAGTGGAGACACCAGTGCATTTCCAGTCCAGTGTCTTTTGTCCAATGATCTGTCTTTGTTTCGAGTGGTCTCTTGGGTTTTAGGTTTAAATGCTCTTCAGAGTCTCAGGCTCATTCCTTCTTTGGATATTTTACAGAATCCTAACCTCTTGACTGAAGTGCTGAAAGCAGGGGAAAAGCCTTACTAGAAAATATTTTTGTCACAAACAATTCATTTCAGTTCCTTGTTAAATGGCTTAATATTGATTCATTCTTGGTAAATTATTCTGTATAAGCTTTCTTGCATATAGTGAGCTTCAAAAGTGATCACTGATGTGTCCTAACAAAGTGCTCAACCATGTGCTGTTAGTCTTCCCTAAAAAAGATATTCCAAATGTTGTGTTTGAAATGTACTATGTAAACACTGAAATTCATTCAAAATGAGGCAAAACATAATAACGATCATAACGAAAAGCAAGCAATTAGCCTGGCAGTACAGCTACAATTGTATGGATTGACAAAATAGTGGTCCTGAAATGATTTGTTGATTGATTGATTGATTGATTAGTCAGTTGACAGAAGTTTATATAACAACTGATAATCGCATCACAAGACAAGGATTCTCACCCTTTCTCTGTTTTACATCATTACAAATTTAATATTGACTGTTGGTCCGACTTTTTTTTTTTACTATTTTCTGACATATTTTGGGCAGAACAATTACTAATGGAGAATGACTTAGACTTAGACTTTTTTATTAATCCCACAGCAGGGAAATTTACACGTCACAGCAGCAAAGACAGAAAGGTGCAGAAACACACAGCAGACAGCACTGTGTCAATAAGAATTAGAGTATTTTTTAAAAAAAAGAAACAACAATATACAAATAATAAATACAGATATAAAAAATATGGGGGACAAAATAAATGAAGAATTAAATTATTAAATGAAGATTTATGTGCAGTTAAACAGTCTTATAGCCGTAGGAATGAACGACCTGCGGTAGCGCTCCTTCTTACACCGTGGGTGTAACAGTCTGCTGCTAAAGGAGCTGCTCAGGGCCCCCACAGTCTCGTGCAGGGGGTGAGAGGTGTTGTCCATGATGGAAGTCAGCTTGGCTAACATCCTCCTCTCCCCCACCTCCTCAATGGAGTCCAGCGGGCAGCGAGCCTCCTCCTGTCCCTGTCCGTGCTGCCCCCCCCAGCAGACCACAGCATAGAAGATAGCCGAAGCTACCACAGTGTCATAAAAAGTCCAGAGCAGTTTCCTGCACACACCGAAGGACCTCAGCCTCCTCAGCAGGTGGAGGCGGCTTTGGCCCTTTTTGTACAGGGCCTGAGTGCAATCATTAGTTGCAGCCCTACAAAATAACTAGCTGGCGGTGTCGCTAACTTGAGCAAAAATATGCAAAAGTGACATGAATTGAATGGTTAGCAAACATATCAGTCAATGTTATTCACCTATTTCATTATGTAACTGTGGCTGTAAAAATCTATTGAATGGGGAGTGTGTATCCTTGGTGTTGATGATAGGGAGATACAAATACTAATTTGTCGAAGACTTTGTCAGTAGAAGTCCCAGATCTGTGTCTATCCAACATTACACCATCTGTGCTTTGGAACAGTGTTGTACTGGGTTGTGTTGCTGGAAATTGTTATGTTTTCCTCGCACTAGTCAAGTCCTTGGAGATACCACAACCTTCAAAACTAACTCTTGAAGCACAGAAACAAACACTTAAATATTGTATGTCACCTGAATTCATAATAAGTGGTCTCCTCGAGGCAGACAACTCCCCTAACTGCTTGTTATGAAACATATAACACAGCTACACGGTTATAGTTTATTGAGAGTCTTTGGTATGGTGTACATAGTGCAAGTGCTCCCTAGTGTCTCAGATGGCACAAGGACACACTGACCTTTCTGGACCTTTCCTCTGATGATTTGTGCCAATAGTCTTAAGGCTTTAAAACCATTTACACTGATCATAGCTGGACTAACATGACATGATTTGACATAACCTTTTAACGTCTGTCGTCTCTGCTTGTTTGGTAAGGCAGTTCTCAGCAGAGGACACAGGAGTGTTAGGGCAATCAATACTGATATTGATATGTTAATGATATGCACTTTGGAAAGATGAAAGTTTTCTGATGGCAAGAAAAGTATTTTGTGAAATTTCCAAAATGGTGCTATTTGAGAGGATGTATAGCACTTATTTAACAGAAGGGGAGCCTTGGTTTTGACAGGCTAAATGCTTTTCCATTTTATTAATTTTAATGTACTTGATGTAGCAAACCCCTGATTTTCATCCAGCACCAACGTGATCTTTTTTGTTTTGATTGCGGTATCTTGAAAACTGGATTGTGGTCAAATTTGCTACAGATATTCAAGGTTCATAGAGAATACATTCAAATGACTTTGGTGATTCCCCTGGCATTCAGGCTCATACACCATGCATTGTATCGTATAACTCGCATATAATCACTCAGTGTGTTTTATGCAGTAATACATGCCAGGTTTTTTTGTTGTTGCATGTTTTAACGCATTTACTACAAATCACATAAATGTTACCCACAAAGCCAAACCTCCATTTTTTTTTTGCACCAACTGAACTGTGTCTGTAGCACAGTATTACTGAAAGCTGGCATCGAATGTCATTGAAAAAGTTCCAAGCCATACAGTTCTATTTTATACCTGTTTTACCGTTTTTTTCTGCATTCAAGATGTGTTTCCATTCATTTCACAACAGTATGCATGTATACTTGTGTAGACTTGTAGCTGCTGAGATCTGTAATCATCACAGTTTTTCGTCAAGGTTTTGTAATGCAGTGTGTAATGCAACGCAGTGTAGACTTGTCAAATTACTACACACCGAACATGTTTTTACCACGTCAGAACAATAACATAAGTCTGACAACATGATGTCTACTGTGAGGGAGGCAGAATAACTTTCGGAACTGGTTACTTTATCATTGCCCCCCCCTCCTCCTCCTCTCTCCTTCCCATGTGCAGGCGTACTGGTGAGGCTGCCCAGAGCAGGAGAAGCAGGAAAGAGCTGCGTTTTCGGAGAGAGGATCAGAGGTGGAAAGAGAGAGTCTGGCTGAACATCCCTCAGGATGAAGAAAAGCAGTAGTGCACAGGGGGTTACACCAGGCGATGTAAGTATTGATTTCTCCTACTGTCCATCTGTGCAACCATGAATCCGTCCATGCATTCATTACACGGCCACTCATGATTTCTATTTTATCTGAAATTCCGCATCTCGTCTCTAAAGTTTACACCCCAATTCAGTTACTGTAAATTTTATAACGTTTGCCTTTCCACGGTTTCCCTCCGAACAAAGATACAGTGAGTTCTAGTGGGAATACACTGAGGCAGCAAGGTGCATTATGTCTGTGCGGTGGTCGGTGACTCATAAACAGATGACTGTACTGTACACAACAGATCGCTATCCGGCAGGACATGCTGCAGAGAGTGAGATGGTGTGTGTGTTGGAACAGAGGGGGAGGGGGGGGGGGGGGGGGGGGGGGGGGGGTAAAGGACTGTGTGTGTGTGTGTGTGTGTGTGTGTGTGTGTGTGTGTGTGAGAGAGTTAGGAGGATGACAGAGACAAAGAGTTGAAGGGTGATGATGCAGAGTTTAGAAGAAGGAGGCAGAATGGAGAGAGGAGGGAAGGTGTTAAAAGACAGTTCACGCCAGGAGACATTTAGGGCATTGACTGAATGGAAACATGGATGAGAGGAGGAAGGACAGATCTGACAGAGAGGCCCATCTGTTTCTTCTCCACGCCACCGGTGTTTATGACTGGGAAGGCAGGCCAGGTCATTTACTTTGACATTGTCCAACAGGAGCTCAGAGGCCAAGCTACATCCTGGATGCAAGTTTTCCTGCTGTGGCTCCATCCAAAACTGTGATGGATTACCGATTGGTCATTTTTACTTTCATGCCAGCAGTGATTTTGGTAACAGCAGACCTTCAATTAATAGCACCTAAAATGCTTATTGTACTCTGTATTTTAATGTACTGTAATAGATAGTAATACTGTTAGGTTACTCAGTTCCTGTAGTATTTCTCAAAGCAAAATATAGACGTGAGGCACTGTAATAGCACCAAGGAAAAACAGAGTTTATACGTCAGCGTTTCATTTATTTGGTTTATTGACAACGTTCTAATATATTTAAAAAAACATACAACATATCAGACTTGAGTTCATCAACCTTTTATCAAGATGGAAACAGGCATTCAATGCCTGACATTAAGATATATTACAATTAAGATAAATACAAACTTAAGAACTAGAAAACTGAGTCATATAAACAGAGAAAGTAAAAAGCATCAAAGACAAAAAAAATAAGTATCATGAAGGACAACGGTTCTGTGACACAGTCCAAGATGTAGTAGTTCAATTATATGTATGTGTTATGTATTTTAATATGGTTGTAGAAGCAAAATTTCAAGTTAAAGTCCTTTTTTAAAGGCGTCTGCCGCTCTGCATCTGTTGTTCAACACCCCTGAGTGTCCATCTCCCACCTTTCATCAGATTCTACAGCTCTTTAATAATTACAGCAGTCTCTGATTTTTTTGCTTCTGTGGCTCCTAGATTCAATAATTCAGGCACTACATTGAGCCATGCTCTTCTCCTAAAGACGTCTCATCTGTATCACCTTCTTCAAAAAGGCTTTTTGGAAGTATCCCAGAGAACACTGGAGTTGTTTAGGCTCTGCGGCCAAGAAGGGTCTTTCATCTTCGAGAAAACACCCACTCCGCCTCTGTTTGACACTGAAGCTACACTACCTCCGTTTCAGACTCATTGTTTTACCTTTCATCTCAGTTCCTGTCCTTTTATGGCCATGTTCCTGCACAGATGATAAATCCAGGCCTCTAAATTTACTATTGTTTTGAATTCTAAAATTATCAACATCCTTATCCTACTCCTGGCTTTATTTACAGGCGCACACTCAAAGAAAATCTGCAGTATTTCCTTGATTCCACAGACATGGGATCAATGAAAAACTAGAATTACATGTCCAGATGTCAGAGATGCTATCAATGCATAATTGATAAATGATTTTGCAGTGAAACAGCAATGGCACTGTGACATATTGACAAGAGACTATTTAGATCTTTGCTTATAATGTTTGATCTGGGACTGTTTCCACTTACACAATTCACTCTTGTCAAACAGAGTCGTCTGAACAGATTTATGTTTTGCCAGATTTAATTTTCACCCCTTTTCCCTGGGACAGGAAGAATACATCTTAAATAGACAGGCACAATAAATCAGACAAATTGTATTTCTTAGAAGGAGCAGAGGAGTCAGCAGAGCTGTGTTTACTGACTCAGAAAGAGAGGCAGACTCCTCCTGTCTCCGTCTGTGGTTTCCAACAGTCTCCTCCATTCACTCTGTCTTCCCCTCTCTCATTCAGCAAGGTTTCCTTCCCAGGTCTCATGCCTCTATTTTGCAGTTTACTGTCATTCATTTTTCTTCTTTGCTTCCCAGTTGGCCTTGGGAATGTCCCTGCCATTACTGTTCGTCGTTTTCTCTGGAAAGAGGAGGTGGGATCACCTCCTCTTTGTGTCTGTTGTCGTCTCTCCCTTTATCTCTCAGATCACTGTTAACTCTGTCTAACTCCACTCACTCATTCATTTTGAATTTTATCATTTTTCTTTTTGACCTTTCATCTCTCACAGTACTCCAAACACTGTCATTTTAAAATTTCAGTGAGGCTCTCTCTGTCCATGATCAGGAGCCAATTTGGACTTCAAACGTTGTACTTGTCTTGATGCTATAATGAAGACATTTTAATGGAAGCAGCTGACAGTGTTGCCAGCCCATTGGGAGATATGATTTAGAGTGACAGTTTTTGGCGTCACCTCAACAAGACAGATGTGCATGTTTTTTCACAGTGGTCCTGTTGACTTTTTATCAAGCTACAAGCTACTGTTACCAGTCGTGGTTTATATTGGTCTCTATTCTTTAAAAAAAAAGCTCCCAGCAACAAGTAACTGCATTTAAGTAAATACTTTCTTGTGGTGAGCTGTCAGCCCTGCTGAGGTCACACTGTGGCTTCACTCTTTCTCCTTCTCACCAGCCTTTTTTTGTTTTACACTCATCCTCTCCGTCTGGTCTCCTGCGCCACAGAGCCTACACAAAACAGACAAATGTTTTCTTGTTTTGCCATAGCCTCGTTCTAGGAATTCCTCGATTCTCCATTTCCCCCCGGTCGGCCTCATCGCGCCGCCCTCTCTCCCTTGTTCATTTGAAACCTGTCGGCGCGTTTCATTTACACTTGCATGTGGTGAACATAAAGTGGAGGGTGATGTATGCAGAATGAGCTCTGGCGGCCTGCCTCTGTTTCCTCAGTGCCCTGGCTTGTTTACAACCCGTCATTATAGTGAAGCACCCAGGGCTCCTTACGGGAACCTTCACACTCAACCAGACACATTGAACACACTATTTATATTCTGCGCAGCTAAATAAAAATGTCAATTGGCAGCTCATGTGTCGAGGGCCTGAAATAAGCTTTGATCAATCAGTTATTTTTTCTCTTGCCAATATACTGTACGTCACTTTGTTAAATCAGGGGTATGTGCAGGGCAGGAGGATTGTGTAGTTAGTGTTTAAACATTTGTACTTTGAGTCGCAAGTTTGTGTGTGCTAATCCAGCCTGTTAAATCTCTTCTTCTTTTTTTTTACCAAATGCCTTTCTATTGTGCATTACTTAATTCCTGTTTTTCTTTTTATTCATTTCCTTTTCATTGTTAACTTCTGGCTCTTACTTTATGATTCATTCATGAATCATTATTTCATTATTATTTCGGTTTCTGTGTTACTGTACACAAGGACATTTAATTCACATTTTATATTTCAAGAAGACACTGACCTGATGTTGACATTTCACCCACATTTTCTTAGCCTATCCGTAGGGAATATTATGATCCAATTTCATGTATGAAATGTATTTAACCCAATGATTCATTGTCATTTATCTTTTTACCCTCAGGAGAATAAGGAGCCTCCTGTGGGACAATTTTCCACAGGGAGCACCCTCGGGGTAGAGGTGTGCAGAGTCCACAGGCGGTTTTCTGGCAACCTGCAGCTGCCTCCGTTGTCATGGCGACAGGCGGAAAAGGAGAGGGACAGGGGCTGGTCGCTAACGCCTGAAGAAGATCCAGTGACCCGGACGAGACCCACAAGTCTGCCCATCGCCTCTCTGCCCCGCATCGACATCACACAGGCCGACCCTGACAGGTAAGGCTCTCGACAGCAAAGGATGATCATCACAGTGATCACACATTGTAAGGTGTATTATAATACACCAGGGTCATTTGTTATTTTTTATTTTTATGCACTTGGCTTTTTGTTCTTAGTTTTTGAGAATTATGTTTAGTTTTTATTTTGTTTTAGTTGAAAGTATTTTTGTGGGAGCTGTGTGTTGTTATGTGTGGTGTTTTCTCCCATCTACTTCTGACATTAAATATGGAAATTAGCAGTAAAGTCGGCCGTGACATTTTTTTTTTATTTTGGTGTGTGTTTTCAGCACCTTCTTTTCTTCTTAGTTCTCAGTTGTTTCTTGCGGTGATAACTGTAACCCTGTGCCCTGGAGGCGAACACACATTTTCTAAAGCATCAGATGGTACAAAATAATTTGGCAGTCATTTAATTGAGTACACTGTTATTGTTGTGTCTACCTCAGAGGCAGAACACAACAGGCTGCTGTTCCTTGGTAGCATTAATGCAGGCAAAATGTATAAAAGGGAGCTTTTATGATGGCTACCACTTCACATTAAGTAATGCCAATTTGCCACATATATCCTTTTTCTTTGAACCACTATGACTCACCCCACGAAACTAGGGATGATTACGGGCTCTCTTCAGAGATGTATTGTCCATTGACTCTCTCATCAGTTGCTTTCATCTCTATAACACTTTTACTCTGCTCTGCTGCTTTTCAAAAGCATGGATTGCGTTCATCTGGATTAAAGGTCAGGAGCTGGAAAACTTTTGCTCTGTTTATTGCATGCCAGTGTGGACGCTCCACGACTTTTAGTGTTACTTTCCAGCTGTTGTTGATTAACCAATCAGTTCGTTGATGATGTTGTTTTGGATTTTGATTTGCATTATAAATATTGCAGGGGGGATGTCCCAAAGATATCTACCAATGAAATTAATCAAACTCATATGCTTCTGAGTATATATTTGTTAGCGCAGTATCATGGATTCAACCTCAGTGAAGGAGAGAGAGCTTGTCTTCAATGTGTCTTTTTGGGGACCTGATTGCAATACAATAAGGCCCTGGTAGTTTTCCAAACAGTGTGATTTCAGCTGTTTGTTGGGAAGGTTGTAGCATTTAAACGTCAGGAAAGCGCCTTCACTCTTCTTGCATTGGACTCGGTTGTGAAGCAGATACACTAATGGAAGCCAGTGGCGAGAACGGGGAGCTCAGGTCGGACCAGGCCGACTCGTGCAGTGTTGCTGCTGTTAATCCTGGCCAGAAACTCTCACCACACAGCTCATCGAGATGCTTCCGCAAGCAGGTGATAAACAAGCATCTCCGTCGATACAGGCGCTTCACTGTGGCGAATACCTGGTGAGAATTTGGTTGGTGTGTTTGTGTGAGAGGAAGACAAGTAGAGTGCTGTTTGTCTTTATTTGTCAACTTTACTGTGTCCTTAAACCAGCTACAGCAGGTGCATGGTTATTTGGGATGTATTTATTAACTCACACAGACCCTTATTTAGCAGTAGTCCCTTCTTCAGGGTGAGTTAGAGTCTGGGAGAGTGACTTGAACGGGATTCACTGGTATGTAAAAACACTGGAAACAGACATTGCCTCTGCTCTACCTGCTCTATCTTTAGACTCCATTCAGATTATGAACTCAAAAATGAAAGACAAGGAAATAAAAAATTGTGAGAAACCTCAGGCAAAGCAACAGAGGAGGGGTCTTTTACCCATGCCTTAAGTACAAAGTACACCATAAAAGTAGTAGAATTACAATAGTTTGGAAAGTTTATTGAATAAATGTTATCCAGGCACATGCTGTTACAGTGCTACTCTTCTTTATGTGTTGAAATGTGCAAAAAATGATGACATTCTTCCATCATAAAATCTTTCTATTGTCGAAACATTGAAAAGTACAAGCCGAGCAGAGTGCCAAGTGTTTTTCCTCTGGGATGTGCTGTGAAATGTCTTCCTTAACCCCTGCATCAATAGATGCTCATCACTAGTGCTCATGATTGTTTAGTTGAGTAGCAGTTTCTTTATCTGGTGTGTGCAGTTGGAGTTGACGTTTTTAGAAATGTATATTTATATTGCAGTGGTCTTGGTTAAGGAAGCCAGCCAGCCTGTTTTTTTTCCTCTGTTTCCACTCAGATGATAATGGGAGGCTCTGGTTCTTCTCAGTCTTTTTTTCTAATAATAGACTGTCCTCTTACAGCCAGGCTTTTCTACTCTGACACAGGATGCTTATTGCATCTCTTCACATGTTTTTGGCGATCATGTTGGACTGTAATATCGCTCCACAACATCTCGGGAACCTTGTCCCACACACCTCTACCCTACTAACAGTCCCTCCTCTGACCATCTCACCCCAGTTTCACTATGTTCTCCTGATAATGCTGTTTCAATTCTCAATGGAGGGAAATAAACCTTTGTGATTTGATTTGGCTTGATCATTTTCAAAGAGACTTGCAAAGGTGACTGATTTTAAGTAGATGTGACCTGAAAGCCATAGGCAAGCTGAAAGGGGCTCTCCATTGCTCTATGCAAACACAGATGATTTCATTCCCCTGGTGAATATCTACATTACACCATATGCACATTAGTGAGACTGTCTAAGTTGACAAATACATGAAAATCTGCATTTTCTTCTTTAAGACCTTCCGTTTCACTGTAAACTCTAGTGCATATGCTTTTATAGGACATCATAGGTAGCCAAGTAAAGGGTGGGGAGGGATGATGAACGCACTGACTAATCTGCAGTGGTTTAATATAGAGGGGGAAACAGGACAGGCGGTCAGACAAACAGAGCGACTGCGAGTCCATTCCCTGTGTTCCAGTCCAGATCTGCCTGTTAGCGTCTGCCAAGCCTACGTTATTCCAGCACGTGGCCTGTTACTGCACAGAAAGGGGGTCTGTCAGTGTGTGTGTGTGTGTGTGTGTGGATGTGAGTGAGCAGCCACAGTATCAGTGCTTTTTGTTGCCTGATGAGGAGGTGGAAGGGAGAATGCCACGGAGGTCCCCAAGGTGCAGAGTTGGGCACTTTGACTTCAGCGAGGAAGTGGTCAGTAGAGCACACCTCTCAGCTCCCAGGTGATTCTTTCACTTGTCTTTGAAATATTTAAAAAAATGTATATATTATTTAGCTAAATTATTAATCTAGACTGTTTTCTATTTGAGGGTTTGGAGCCTCGCTGTCTTTCTTTTCTCTTTACTTGTGTCTAGATGTTTAAGCAAGATTGCATCATTGGTAGATAGGTGCAACATAAAATTCAAACCTCACGGTACATTGCCAAGAGTAGTTCCCAAAAAGTAAAAAAAACATTGATTCAAGATTCATTGTATCAGACCTCAGCTGCTGCAAGCTTTACAGTATGTCAGGATCTACAGAAATGATGGGTTGTTGACATACTGTGGTTTCCTGCCTGTGTCAGATTAAGAGATTAGATTGCTGTAGGTAAAGCATGCTGTTAATGTTGTGAAGTCGGGATCTGGATGACGCAAAGCGCAACACAGATGACGTTTATCGTTCTGCATGTGTGTAATCAGAGTCTGCACTCTTTCACATTAATCTGAGCTTCTCTGGCAGAGGTGTGGGATTGAGAGTGTCTTTAGTGGGATATGTGCCTGGTTAATCCCACATGTTGCAGGAATTACAGAGGCGGGGGGTAAATGTGGGGCAAACAGTGAAGTGACCTTTGGGACAGTCAGTCCATTTATAAGATAGATTTTAGAGGAGCTGGTTTGTTTGTGAAAGCTATAAAATGTGTGATTGTTGTTTTTATTTTCTTGCGGATACTTTTCAACTGAAATTGGACAAAAATTGAAATGTTAATGTGGTTTAAGGTGTCTTATATGTCAATTACACAGACTCTGCCTGTTTGTACACATTATCCAAGCTAAACAGCTAAACTCTTCGTGAGTGTGCACTTAGTGAGTAGTTTTTTTTTTTGTTTGTTTTTTTAATTCAGTATTTGTGGCATCTGTTGTTCCTGCGGGTCATTGATACTCTGACCTTTCACTCTAAACTCCGATCATCTGGTTACACAATAGCTTGTCCTCAATGGTGACAAACAGATTATATCCGTCTGTGCGTCCGTGGTGGTTTCACTGTGGCATCAGAAAACATGCTGGGTAGATGGACTGTACGCTTACATAGAAACACATACACTTCGTATCAAATTGGCTGCTTGTTGGTTTGCTTTTTCTGCTCAGAGCAATTCTTCATTTCTTGACAACTTCACTGTTGGGACTGTGTAAAAGGCCAGGGGCTAGCATTGGAAACAAGCCCAGGCTTTAAAGATCCCCTCCAGACATGTTTTAACAAATTGTTCAACTTTGAAGAATAATTTATATGATGTGTTCTTTTCACCAAAGAAAGTTCAATTGTCTTGTTAAAATATTTCGAAATGACATAAACTCCTTCTCCTTCATTAAAAATCCAGAATCAGTGGGATATGATATATGATATATGTCGAAACTGCTTGACAACAGGTGTCTCCATTTTAAGTGTGTGTGCGCTGGAGGCTTCAAGTTTCCACATCATACTTTTGTAAGTTGAATATTGGACCAGGATTGGCTGTCAAACTATTTGCAATGTCACAAATCATGTAGGCCCGACCCCGAAAATTGGATTTTCAATTAGCAGTTTCCACCTTCAGCAGATGAATGTGAAAACATCCTACTGTTGTCAGACTCTTCACATACATCATCCTGCACAGTGAGGCTCAAACATCCAACTACAGGAACAAGAAGAAAAACATATTTTTGAGTGGAGGGAAAATTATTTGATTATGTTTCTTTAGACTGTTCATGTTTTCAATTTTATTCTTATTGGATTTATTTGTCGAGGACCATGTACAAGAACATTATATCTCCAGCGATGAGAGGAGATGCTTGTTCCAGATTTTAACTACTGTACTTACCATGTGCACACTGGGAAGGAGATACAGACACAACAACATACAACATATCCTGTATTCAAGTTTCAAAGGCCATTGGATGTGATGTAGTGTAGCTGTCACTCTGTCACTATAAAAAAAAAATAAACAAGGTTAGATAAATCAACACTAGAATATGCCCGACATCACACCATAAGGAGCTAATCTCTCGTTGCTGAGTAGGGATGAATGAGTGGAGCTGTCCAGGACAGTATTCCAGTGAGACACAGACCAGAGCGGCAGTTTATGATAAAACAACCCCTCCTCTCACTGACCAGCAAAGCATACTTATTTAATGAGCACAATAGTTTAGTTTTTAGGCCATGGATGGATGGGTGAGTAATCATTTTAGGGTTTATGCAACCATCTCTTTTCTGGGTGGGATTTGTGAACATGTTGCGCAAGCCAGTACTTAGAGGCAGCTTATTGAAAGTAATTGATGCACACGATGATGATGGTGATGATGATGATTTGATAGTTAATGTAAATGATTTGATTGATCAGACAGACATGATTTAAGGTAAAACTAATGGATCTCAGAACTTTTTGTAATATGCTGCTGTAGTGTAACAAGGAATGATCAATAACCATCCACTGATTTCATTTGATAAAATACACGCTCTCTAAATATCAAAAGAACATGATTTCTTTTTCAGCTGCCATCTCTTCTCTTATTTAACTGATTAATGTTGTTCATCTCTCTCTTGTCTTAGCTTTGAAGTGGAGAATGGCCCATCATTGTGCTGCAGTCCTTCAGACCCGCAGGCGTCCCCGGGTTCAGGTCTGGTTCTGCATCCCAACCTGGCGGGCCATGGCCAACGCCGGGAGTCCTTCCTGTACCGCTCTGACAGCGACTACGAACTATCACCAAAGTCCTTGTCTCGAAACTCTTCCATTGTTGGAGAACTGTGAGTCGAGCAAATCACTGAGAGAGACCGCTGTTGTGGCGAATTCTCTTTGTTCAAATGTGTGCTTGTTTGTGTAACTGTCGGTCTTTGCTCAATAGTTTTCACATCCCATTTCAGGCATGGAGAGGACTTGATTGTGACTCCATTTGCTCAGGTAAGAGCTGATTACAAGTCAATAAATCTGCTCGTCTTAATGATGTTTTGCTAAGTAGCATTTTTTTGACAAACACAATTTCCCCCAAGGGGCTTTTTAGATGTGAAGCACCTCATGGATCCAGAAAGTAACTCACTCACTCAGTCTTGATTAACCTCTCTGCCCTCTGGTGGCCTTTAGTAGGCATGGCAAGAGCTATTCAGCAATGGTGAAGGCATTTTAGACTTGGCATCCCCAACTTAAACTGTAGTTGAATCTGCCCTGTCTAGTGCTTTCTAATGGTTGCAATTAGGTCCGAATAATCATAACGACATGTGGTCTTTTTGAAACTTGGAAGTTAGTAAACACTTGCTGCATGCATTAGGCTGAAATCTGAAACAGTGCTCCTTATCAAACATAGCACCAACTATAGTTTCCTACCTTGCTACAAAATATTTAAGAGAAAATACAGGTTTATGAATGTACTGAATTTATCTTAATGCACATCTGATTTGGAGTGGGAGCGGCAAGCAGCGTTTAGCATTGAGAGGCAGCTGCAAAGACTTCACAGCTAATGGACTATTGTAAATGATTCAGATACAACAATTAGTCAGTCAGTCTTAAAAATACGGGAAACTCTTTTGTAATTTTGGAGTAGCCATCACATTATCACAATACTATGAATATTATGTGAGTGAAATTGTCACATTATAATTGTGTATATTCTCTCAAACCTCCTGCAAGTGTGTAATCCTAATCTTTAAATATTTCTATATACCTTTGATGACTTTACTTTTTCATGCAAATATTCCTTATATTTCAACCCCATCTTTTCCACTTCTTCTTCTCACCCTTTTTCATATTTTGTTTTTAAAGGTTCTGGCAAGCCTTCGTACTGTCAGGAACAATTTCACCACCTTGACAAATGTACAATGTGCAGCGAATAAGTGAGTCATCCTTTAATGTCATTATAGTATCTGCTTGAGAGTGACTGCATGCTGCAGAGTGTCTTCAGATATGCAATGACATTTCTATACTGGGTGCTTTTTTTTGTTATTTGTGTGCTGATAGAAGTTACAACATGATTGTTTTGTAGGAAATCTGCATGTGGATTTTAGCTTTCAGGAATTTGATGTCTCATTTGCCTCACTTGGGGGCGCCAAAGTACCAAAAACATTTCCAACGCGACGGTCTCATGAAGGAACCACTCACATTAAACCAAGTATAGAGAGTCTTGTGCTTTTAATGCCAAAGCTGGTTTGCAGTTGCAATTAAATCCAAAACTGGACACAGTGACATTTTATTTTATTTTTTTGGTGTAAGAGGGGGTTACCTCCTCTCTTGTGAGTGCATGAAAGCTCCCTCTGATAACTGAACTGGGTCAGTTGCTGCAGTTGCGTCAGGTTTGCTAGAGGTGGACACAGAGTCAATACGACCTCAGAGAGTGGGGTCACTGGATTAGACATGACAATGTCACGTGGTAGAAAATCTGACCTGTGACCAGTTCAGGGAATTGAGGGAGCACCTGTTTTGTGATTGTGCTGTGGCAACAGTGATTGCTGCTGAAACCAAATCACATATGAAAAAATAAATAATGCAACCATTTGCTACACATCAGGGATCTCGATTTTAATGCTTACTGACTAGTTTCTCTCTGGTTGCAGGAGGTCTCCTGCTGCAAATCAACCTTCTGTCACTAAAGTCTGTCTGTCAGGTGAGTTCTGTCATATGCCTTTCAGTATAGGGAATGGGAAATTTAATGACATCCTCGTCAGAATTAATGAATTTGGGAAAAGGCGGAAAACTGTGACATGCAGTGCAGTTCTGCACTGTTTCTATTGTGGTAGTTGACGTCAAATGTCAAGTTGGGCTGTTGGTGGAGGACAATGCTCTGATAAAGATTTGAAAGCCTCGAAAGAATGAAAGATAATGAGCCAAAAATAAATATTCTCCAGTTGTGTTAATCCCACACGTGCAGTTTCATGCATAAAAGCCAGTGATGGAAGTTTTACCTGCATGTGACTACAATCTGCACAGTTGATAACAGCATTTATAATTTGAAGGAAGGTTAATAAACAATGAATGGCAGTGGCGTACAGCAAGTTACTACAGTCTCAGTCTGTGCAGTGAATATAATAGACTGTGCCTGTGCAAACACAGCACACATTCGCACTAAAAATTTTATATTCTTCTGCATGCAAATGCTTAATTAGTGTAGATAGGCTTTGGGTAGTAATTCCTTATGAAAATGCCCATGTCAACACAGGAATAGATGTTTACGCTGCCAGCACAAACTGTGTTATCTTCACATTTTCACACATGCAAAACAACTTTAATCTTTTGAGTTATTGATACAGGAAACTATGACTTGATAACAAGACAAAAAAATTCCCATGCACTGACGTTATGACCGGACGGGAGGAATGCAAGAGGGTGAGAACCACAGAAAGAGATTTAATGGTTCAGATTCAGATCAGGTAGATGTGAAGGAGGGGAAGGACGGGTGAAAGACGGGGAGGAGGGAGGTGGAGATATTAGTTCCTGCTGCACTGGTTCTTCAAGCCCGATTGACGTCAGCACAGTCTGCACATGGGTGCTCACCACTTCCTACCAGCACAGATGGGCTGCTAGGAGCGTCCCGCAGCAGGAAGAAATACAAGACAACTGCGAGCCTCTTATTGTCCTTCCTCCTCCACACTTCTCACAAACCTTGACCTTCCCAAAGTCATCTCTGGGGTGTGAAACCATTAGCTTCCATGATGATGCATGGGGGAAGAAAGAATGAGAAAAACAAATATGATTAACTTTGTGTGAAATTAGTTTGAAACCTCTGAGACACAGTAAACGTATGTTTCTAATATAGGATCTTACTCCAGTCCCACCATAGAATATCAACGTCGTTTCCTGAGCATACAAAGAACATATAGTACACCTGCCACTATATAATAGGAATTGTTCAAATTGTTCAGGAGGAGCCTACAACAATTAACAATATCACAGGGAAAGATGCCCTCATATCCTGCCTTGTGCTGCTTTCTGTCTCATTTTCGTCAACTCTTTGACCGGAAAAGGAGAACAGATTTTTCCTGTTTTGCATCTGTTTTTTCAGTGAGGCAATATCCCCAGTTTTGGAAAAGATACAGTACCTGCGTCTTCCTGGGCTTGAGCTCAGCGTGGATGACAGATTAGGAGCTCTGTGAAACTTTGGTTACCTCCTACAAAGGGATTTAAGAGGGACACAGTGAAATAGAGTGAAACACTCAGGAGAGAGTATTGGTGGTGAGGTTAGACACAGAGATAGAGTGGGTTCAAGAAAGAGGGAGAGATTTGCCAGATTGTTGCAGGAAGTGGGATGGGAAAGAACAAAAACACAGCAAAGGTCGGAGAGAGACGTCACAGTTTTTGAGCCTTTTAATCAGATGCAATATGAAAAAAGGTCAGATTGGATGAAATAAACAAAAAGAGCAGGACCATGACTGCAGTCACTTGGTGAAAGTGGACAAGAAGCAAATAACTTGGGGGGGCGGTATACTAAAGAGCAGCTCAGCTGCTAATGCGTCACTGTGGGCTGTTTACACTTTGAACCATCTTACTCCAGTAACGTGAGGGGATTGTAGTGTTCCTCATGTGAGTTTGCAGTTTATGCTTCACAAACCATCTTGACCCCATGCAGTCCCACGAGCCCGGCAGCCAACAAAGGGCTCCCTCTTCCCCAGCTGATTCAGATTATAGGCTTTGCTTTATATTATGCCTGATAGATAGTACTTTTGGGGAAACTGCTTGATCAAGACGTCATTGTCCGTCATAGACTGGTGATTAATCTGTAATGGTTATCACTCGCTGAATATTGTCACAGATAGTTAGTCATTTGACCAAGAAGGGGATGTGAAACCTCATCATGTATTTGGAGCCAATGTTCCCTTTGACTGGCCTTGAGAAATGAATGTTGACACAATGCTATCAGAAGTGAATGTTTAAAGCAGCACTGCCAAAAGTGGGCCTGGAGACCACCTTAGTTAACTCCTCCCCCATGACAAAAACATTTTTTGTGCAAGTAGTCCACAATTTTGCTTGATTTGTAGTGTGTACATTTTTGATTGATTCCTAATATTACACTTACATATTCAATCAAACTAGCAGACTTGCACTTGTAATAGGAACCCAAACTTATGTGGTTTTATGTAAAGTGAACTATGTTAAATGTCACAAAGTTTCACCATATACGGTTTGCATTTTTCATACAACTCGTAAACTGAACTGGGCAAAGGAAGAAATATGTATTTAAAGGAATAGTTCATATAGTTTTGTGAAATGCACTTATCCGCTGTCTTCCCAAGACTTAAATGGGAAGATCAATACCACTCTCATATTTGTCAGTTAAATATAAGATTACAGCAAGTTTAGCTTAGCACAAAGACAGGAAACAAGGGAAACATGTAGCCTGGCTCTGTTGACAGGTAAGAAAGTCTGCCCACCAGCAGCTCTGAATTCATAGCTCACAAGATTGAACTAATTAACACGTTAAAGCTTGTTTGTTTACTTTGTACAAAAATGTGACGTTTTTTGGAGCTTGCAGTCTTATCAGTGAGAGGTTGCCAGGCACAAACCCCCCCGTACAACCATAAATTGTTTCTTTAGAGATGCATCTAGGCATGTCTTATTATCTTCAGATAGAGCCAGGCTAGCTGTTTCCAGTCTTTATGCTAAGCTAAGCTAAATGGCTGCTGACTGTAGGCTAATATTTTAACAGACATTTATGAGAGTGGTATCTTCTCATTTAACTGTCAGCAAGAAAGTGAATATATCCCACAATACTGAACTATTCCTTTTAAATAATTTTAGATCTATTGTTGGATTGATCGTAGGAACTGTAGATCTCATTAAAGTCATAGGACTTTCTAAGTACTTAAGTGAATTTCTACAGAGTTAAGTTCCCCTTGAGGCAAATTGTGATATTGGGCTATATAAATAATATTGACTAAGTTGTTTTCAATCATATTGCATTAGAATAAATGAAGGTAGCTGGGGTATTGCAATTTGTTTCCATTGCAATGCCCTTTCATCAAGCTTCATTGTAGGCCAAAGGAAAGAGGTTTGAGCACCATTGTGTAAGACTTCCCTGACATAGCCTTTGGTGCCAGAGGTTAAATCATCATACAGTATTTCTGTCTTTTTCCTTTATATTTGATTTCACCCTTGCTGACATTTGTCTTTCTCTGTGGGACTCATGTCAGCTGCTCAGTAAGTCTGTTCCCAAGAACTTAATGCAGACTTTGATGCAGACTGTGCAAATGAATTCAGTACTGCACACAAACATACAGCACACATACTTTGCCTTGAAACTAAACAGACACGTGACTTTGTGCGTAAACTGCCCAGGGCGTAGCGGCCCCACACAATAAGCATTGCTCATTCATCTTTTGTAAACACCTCCTGAAAGAGAAGTAATGAAAGACTAATCCGAAACAGGTTATTCTGACACATGAAAGAAGAAGAATAGCTGGTGTTAATCACCACTAATCTGCGCTTTGAAGCCAAATAAGGAGTAATCACTTTCAAATCAGGGCAGGAGTGTTGCAGTCTTCTGGGTAGTTGTGTAGGTGTATGCATGCATATACTTGAAGTGCACCAGGAAATATAGAAGCCTAGCAAAGCAGTGCTGCCTGTAATTAACCCAGTAAACTGTGTCCAAATATTTATAATTAAATATTTAAGTATCTGCTTTCTGGTAACATTGTGTGTTTGGATGATTTCTTGATTAGTTTAAGCCCCTATCATTACCCTCTGTCTTTCACAATATGATGAAGTGTACCCCCTCACATTTGAAATAATGAACAAGCCGATGGGTGGACGGACGCACACACAGACAGCTGACCACAAACAGACAGCCAGAACAAATTTGACCTATCATTTTCAGTCTGGGCAGTCCACTCCACTCCTGCCTGCAGTAGTTTTTCTGCTCCACGGCAGAAATCCATGTCAGGTTTTCCAGGCTGGCAGCCAGAGGAGAGGATCCGGAGGGCTGGAAGCGTGCAGCCTGGTTAAGTATTTGAATTATGTCATTGACGTCAGCACAGTCATAAACCTTGCAGCGGTCCATCCCTCAAGCTAACCCGTGCCAACACAGCTCCATGGTGCATTGTGAAGGAGCTGTCAAACAGGCCCTGATGAGGTGTGTGTATGTGTGTCTGTGTTTGTATAACTGTTGAAGCCTTTTGTTTTGATAGGTGAGGAGATTATGCCGCAGTTGTAAACTATGAAGAGACATAATCAGTAGTGAGGGTTGTTTGTGAGAGAGGACAAAGGCTGAGAATTTGGAAGAAATTTCGGTTTCGGGGTTGGACCTACTGTAAATGTCCTGCACACCACGGGCTCTCCAGAGATAACTTCCTTTAAACATCACACCACTCCTTCAATGCCATAATAAATTCTGTTTGTATTTTATTGAGGTTTCAAAATAAAACACCTTGCATATAACTTCTGTTATTGTGAGAAATGTTGGATCATAATCTGATAAAAGTTTGTAAGATCAGATGAGACTTTATTGATCCTTTATGGAGCGGCTAGGTTGGGTCCTGCAGTGAAAAAACGTAAACAGAATATACGGACACAAATATACCATAAAAATCTGCAGTATTAAAACAGTAGAAATGATAATTAATATAAAGTGGACAATAAAATACAATAGCAATGTCGCTTTATCTGCTTTTCTGCACATGACTGTTTGAAATATAAATATAAATCATATAAAATATTTATATAATGAAGATAAATCAATTAAACTTTGAAATTATTTATTTATTTATTATTTATTTGTATAGGGACAAGTATGTAGCAGAAATCAATGCCACGCACCACAGCATTTATAGCCTAAGGTAATTTGCAATGCCCGTCCCAAGATGGGCCTTTAAAATACATAAAACTCAACAACGGATACACAACAATATGTATGTACATTAAAAACACAGAACTACAGACAAAACAAACAGACATGAACTATAATAAAGTACCATAAAACAAGAAACACCAGATCATTCATGACTACATGACTGATGACAAAAACCGTTTCAGTTTGAGTTTAAAATGATCCCAGTCAGGATCCATTATACGAAAATGAGGAGGCAGATTCATTAATTTCCTGTATTTGAAGCAGTATACATGATGCAAATTACATTATCAAAGAGCAAAGTTTGTTTTACTCAAAGAGCGAACGGTGAGATTTGCTGTAGGCAAGTCACCGATCAAATTCAAGGTATTTACAGTTATAGTGTATTTCCCCACCAGGTGTGTAATGAGTTGACTGTTCACCTGTATAATAACTGCTTCTTGTTCTTTCTGATTGGACAAACATTTGGTGGAATTTTCTTTCTCTTTCTGTTTGTTTCCTCATACAAACCCCCTTTTTCCCCCTGTCTTGACTGGTGATTAAATTGACGCACGTTGGGGTGATACAAAGGTGACTCATGGCTCAGCCTCAGTGTCAGTCTGTCTCAGCTCCACGTGTAGAGCAAAGTCAAACACAAACATGTACGTGCACGTATCGGTGTTAAAGTGTGCGTTTCTTCCTTCATAATGTGGTGAGGTCAAGATGAGGAATGTGTGTTTGCGTACATGCCGATAGCCCAAAGCTGTTTACACTTTAACTGACGGCGATGACTCAAGTGTTTTTCATTGACCCTCTGTTGTAAGTGGCCCCATTATTTCCTGACAAGTCATATTAGTATGAATAAACAAGACCTAAGCCATATTAGTCACAGTGTTAAAAATCAACCTCACCACGAAAA
Organism: Enoplosus armatus; assembly: GCF_043641665.1. NCBI lineage: Eukaryota > Metazoa > Chordata > Actinopteri > Centrarchiformes > Enoplosidae > Enoplosus > Enoplosus armatus. The sequence goes on from NC_092193.1 coordinate 17,829,991, forward strand.
CTCAAATACTACTCAACTGTACGTGAAGCATGTGAAGTTGCTGCTGGTGGAAAGTAACTAATTACAGTTATTCAAGTACTTATTTTGTAACAATATATCTACTCTACTTTATTTCAGAGGGAAATATTATTCTATTGTCTTTCGAGTACATGTATTTGAAATAGTTACCAGTTACTTTGCAGGTTAAGATTTTACATACATGTGAAATATAATGCATTGTTATATATTTAACTACCCAGCAGGATATAAAGTAGGTGAAAGTAGATAGCAAAAAATAAAAATGATGTAATAATAATTCTGTGCAGTGAGTACTTTTACTTTGAATGCAGGACTTTTTATTGTAATTAAGTACTTTTTCCATTTTTGCTATTACCACTTTTACTGAAGTAAAAGGATTCGAATACTTCTTCCACCACAGGCTATAGCTTATCAGTAGGTGGTATGACGGATGAGGCAGTCCAGTTCTGCACACCAAGCTTCAGCCAGACAGCAAGGGAAACAGGTTCTGGGGGGTGGGTTGAGAGCACAGAGAGGGGCAGTGTGAGGTGGATGTGAGCGGAAGGTGTCTCGGGCGGGAATGGAGGTGGGGGGGGTGTTTGAGCTGCAGCCCTGGTCGTTGGTGCAGTTGATGGCTCTCACAGAGGCCGGTTTGTGGCCCTATAGGGGAGAGAGTTGGAGGGAAATGGGGGAGAGAGGGGAGGCAGACGGGGTCTGTCTGCACACTGAGGTCTGTTGTCCTCTCGGCAGCCTCCAGCATATGGCCAAAGCATTAGGACTCACCAAAGAAAAAAAATAGACATCCACTGAAAAAAACTGGCTGGAAAAGTACCTCGCGCTCTGTCTGGGAGCAGGTTTTTCAGACTGAAAGTGCGTCACGCCACCTTTGACTGGTGACATTGTGAAATGTCTGTCAGCCGATTTAGCACACCATACTTATGATCAACCAGAGGTGTTGATGGTTTCAGCAGGTCCCATCTCCTCCTACTGTGTGTGTGCGCACTTTACTGTGTTTTAATTACAACTTCAACTCAAACTTGATTATAACATGAGTCGAGAGAAGCGTGGCCCCAGGTCCAGCTGTTGTCATTTTTTAGGAAACAACAGATGAATATGTGAAGTTCTGCTTCAGTGATGTTGCTGTAGGGCAGTGGATTGAAGCCAGACACCAAACACCAGTAAACTTTTGTTCTGCAGTCTACATCTGCAGGTTTTTACAGCTGTCAGATTCTGGACTGTGTTTATGAATCCGCCGCCAGCTTCAAAATGACCTGAATCTCGGTCATACAGGCGGTGTGGATGAGCCAGGCCTTTGATGTTTCCCATCTTCCCTGTTAAAATGTCTAATGTCTCTATATGCCCTCATCGGAGAGGGTTCTTTGAATTCTCCAACTTGGAGCTGAAGTAGAGGAAAATTGGTCTGACCTGAGCTCTTGCTCATCTGAGGAGCCAGTGGCCTAATTTCTAAAAAACACAGTCAATGGTTGAAACTTGACTCTCCTCCTTGACTCACTGTCATCTTGTTGTTCTGATACCTTTCAATGGTAGGAGGTTTCCTCAGCTGCACATACATCGTCAGAGATTTCATTGAAGTTCTTTGTGGAACGCCGGTGGTTCAGAGTCTGTGCGCCATCACTGTGCTTTGAAGTACTTTGATCCACTATATTGACGTAAATTGGGGAGCAGCACGCTGGCTGTCCTGTTGTGCTAAGCATATGGGGTAAATTTCTTCCATGTGTGAAGCCCTATGAAGTAGAGATGAGTTTTTTCCATAGAAAAAGGAAGGTGGGGAGATCCAGATGCGTTCAACATTCACTCCCTCTGGGCAGAAATTTGTTGAATCAACATTCTCCCTGGTTTATCTGAGAATTATGCGTCTTAATTTGTTTCCTCTTGTTTTATCATCTCAGTGCATTTCTCATAAACCACTTTTTTTCCTTCTAAAACTTGTGCGCCTACCACATGTGAGTCATAGTTGCTAACGACAGAGCTTCATCGAATGACAGCTATGATTGTCCTCAGCAGTCACTCCGCCATTCAGTAATTCCGCTCCATGTTTTGTGTGAGTTCAGGGCCAAAGAGGAAGTGCTTTGGTTTCTTTGGCACACAGGGGGACCCTGGCCTGGCCTCCCCCCAATTCATGGAGTCAAAGTTTGCCTCTCGTGTTGCTTGTGCAAACACAGAGTTTGGTGTTTGATATAATTTTTTTTCCTCCCTCAGAGAGGTTCAGAGAGGAGAGAGCCAGTTTGTGAAGCATGGTGGTGTGGTGTGAGCTGCTGCTGCTGCTGCAGTTCAGCAGAGTACAGCCTTGAAGTGGTCTGCATGTTTCAGAAAGGAAGTCATGGGGAGTGGAGAGAGTTGGAGCGGTTGTCCTCTTCTACTTCTCCCCATAGTTTTAATATATTAGATACCATAGAGATGCATTTGTTTATTCCATATAATATAAAAGTATAAAAAAGCAAAGCCAGATGGGTCTGTTTCACCAAATGCCCCTCTTCAGGCAGTGGGTTTGTGTACTGTACCTGTAAGTAAACATAATTTGTATGTGTTTAAATGGGAGGGGGGTCACAGACACATCAACAGCAGGAGGCAGCAGACCGCCTGGTTTGCACGCGACTTGTTCAGTAGAGTGGTAGTGCGAGGGGGGGATAAACGAAGGAGAGAGCGCCTGAGAGGGGGCGGGGGAAGCAGACAGAGTGGGAGGGGGTTTGAAGAGTGCACGAGGGAAAGAGGGGGTACGGAGAGAAAGAGACTACAGAGAGAGAGTCGACAAACAGTAACTAAAGCCTCAGTGTGTCTGAGAGTACGACTTCCCTGAGTTTTCTGAGGTGGTGGAGCGTAACAAGATGAAGGAGCTCTGTGTACACACCTCCCCCTCTTCCCCTGCGTCTCCCGGATGTCCCGCGGGCCAGTCCTCCGTAAGATCAAGCCACTCAGGGACCCTCGGACCTCCACGCATGGTGTCAGGGGGCTCTGCTATGGACATGGATCCTCTTGGGCCTGATTACGTGTCCATGTGTCTTTTGGCAGATGAGTCCTACCAGAAGCTGGCTATGGAGACCATGGAGGAGCTGGACTGGTGTCTGGACCAGTTGGAGACCATCCAGACCTACCGCTCGGTCAGCGACATGGCCTCCAATAAGGTAGAATAATTAGCCTACATGTTATTTTTATTATTATTATTATATGTGTATGTGCACACAGTGCATGTGTGAAGTTGCAAAGTTACTCTTTGAGTTTGTACAAGCAATTTTTGAAATGCTTAATGAGTCCAAGAGTTCTGACGATTTTATCAACTCACATAGGAACCTTTAATCTCCAAATTTCACAGTTTTTATTATCACGGTATGCATTCTGTCAAATGCTGTCAGAATACTTGATATTGACGCTGAACTTGTTACTGTGTGACGACCTGACTGATTTGCACGCAGCTGTACAATTGGTCTTTTTTGCAGTGTGGTGGTCAATTTGCACACTCGAGTAAAATGTAAATTGCTGAGTGTTTGCTTTGCATACATGACCACTGAGTTCCTGTTATCTTAGAATAGCATGAATGTCTGTGTTCCATGGAAAGTGTTGTTCTGCTTCAGTTTCCTCACCTTAGTTAAATTACCTGGGACACATGGCGTGTTATACAACTGGGCTGAGCTGCAGATGTACATGTATGATTTAAACAGCGCACAGATGCTTTTGTCATTCCCTTTAGTGTGGTGTGGATGTTGGCTCTGTTGTAATGTTGAGCTCAGTGGGGTCCACTTGGTCCACTTTCTCAAGTGACGTCATCACAAAAGGGCACATTGAACTGACAGACGTCGGTTTGTCCAGGCTGTAGTTTTAAGATTAACAGAGAAAATTAAGACTTGTTAGAGGAAGGTTCACACTAGCTTTAAAGGTACACTCAACTGTCCTTCAACCTTATCTTATTCAAAAGGAGTAATGACAGATTCTTTGTGCTGTGTCCTCATTGCTCTCTGTATTGGTGAGGCCAACGGTTCAAAGCACTCCATTTATTCTCCTTTATATTAATATTCTTCCACCAGCTTTGGAGCAGGCAAGGTCACCTCTACTGTATGTCTCCTTTTAAACAAGAAAGTAGTGCAACATAACTGCTGATGTTTTATGCTAAAGTTTGTCGTAGATTTCCGAATTGTGTCTGACCATTAACTGCATTGCCATACGTTCTGCATAATAATAGAATGAAATGTAAATGACTTGAAGTTAGCCAATATTGAGTTTATTCGAAAGATTTTCTCTAAAAAAGAAAAAGAATGAAATAAGTGGAGCATACCTCTAAGGTTACAACATACACCATGAAAACATCTAGTGCAGTATTTTGTGTAATATGTAGAACCTTAACAAACTTCAATTTCAATACTAGGTTATTGAAATTCATTTTATAAACCAGACTAAGTGTCTACAGCCATGTTAGCGGTCTGTGAGGCACAGCGATGCTTTGAGCTAAATGCCAAAGTTAGCACGTTACCATACTCATGTTTAGCAGTTTCAATGTTTACAATATTCACCATATTAGTTTAGCGTGTTAGCATGCTAACATTTGCTAATAAGCAAATAAGTGCAGCTGAGCCTGACGGGAATGTCATTGGCTTTGCAGATATTTAGTTATTTATCAAAGTTTGGACAAATTAAAAATTTGATCTGCACGATATGGAGGGGTCACCAAAGTTATTGCATTTATCCTGAGAGGGACATGAGTGTCTGTACTAAATTTCATGGCAATCCATCAAATACTTGGACAAGAATTTTACTAAAAAACTAATAAACAAATAGACATTGCCACCCCTAGAGAACCCAGCTGGCATGGCTAAAAAGATAAAGAATACATTCTCATCAATTGGCATGACAAATAAGATAAATCCAACATGTTATTTAAAACACTTTTCAAGTCATCTCACTGTTCTGGTTTAAGTGAGTCTAAATCAACACATTGTGGGACTTCTAGACTTCACAAAGCAGCTATTTAGAACTAATTACTTCCCTTTGCTTTGATGCACATAAACGTTTTTCCGCGTGTATTTCATCTGTGTAGAGCTCAACCAAATTACTATACAGTGCACAGTATTACTCAACCCCCACACAGACAGTGGAGACTGTATGGCGGCGTCAGATTATAAACACCCAGGGTGGTGTTGTCCATTTCCGTCTGTATTCTACACTGTGGTCTGAGGGAGGATTGGGATGGGGAGGGGTTGTTGTCAGACCGTGACGGGTGACCGTGACACCAGTTTCCTGTCTCTTTATTTCCCGTGCCCCCTGCTGCCCCCGCTCCTCTGCTCCCTGGTTACCAGACGACAATAGCAGCGCTTTGACCATGCAGCCAGGTTGAGACTTTACTGACAACCGCGTCACTGGGACTGTCGAGACAATGAGCAGGCCCTGCAGGCGCGCAGCAGCCCAGCCGCTTGGTCAGGCAGGCCGGGTACATTTTTTGCTGTGAGTCAGAGTCTTCCCAGTATGACCCAGTAGCACCACAATGCATTGTTGACCAATGCTGTTTTTGAAAGAGCGGAGGTCAGCAGTATAAGATGTTACAGTTTTGATTTGTCAGTGTGCTGGATTGTTGTGCAATTGTACAGGGATGGAAAGAAATCATTTATTGGCCCATTCACGTTTTATTGCAAAATTGGTGTCAGTTCATTATTGCACCATTAATGCAGCATCTGCAGGCTTTTGCTCCTTCACAGCATTTATATGACGTGATGTTTGACAAAGAGCCCGTTTCTTTTTTGGAACCAGAGAGGATGTAATTGAACCCGCGATTAAACCCAGGGTGTCTCAACTTTCAGTGTCCAAGGGCACAGGTGTATCCGGGGCTACGGGACCACACACCCTGCTGACCGCCAGCCTGGTCGCTGTGACCTCAGAGCGGGGAGCTGCTCCCTTGCCCCTCACTATCATTAGCCTTGCCACACTTCCATGCTGATGCCGGTGACGGCCTTGGACAAACACTGCCATCTGAATCCAGTTAGAGGAGTGTAGCGCTTTGCGGGCTAGCGTGCAAGCAAGCCCCCGAGCAGAGCGCGAGCGAGTAGGAAACTTTAACTCACGTGTGGTCACTTCAACTTTAAAGCACCGCCGTCTTCAGAGGGGAAAAAATGACAAAATTATTGAAACAGATGTAGTGGTGGGTCTGTAGCTGCAGCAGGGGTAATGGACATTAAATTACAGTGTGATTCCATTTGACTGAAAGGGCGGTGAGGGGATCAGCCAAGCTGCAGTAGTGATTATACTGCTTAATTGTAATTAAAAAGTTTTACCTCTGTAATCTTCTGTTATCATGGAAAATGAGCCAGAATGAGGAAGGTAAATATGAAACCTGGTTTCACTGTAACCCGATTCTTACCTAGTTTTGATCCACACCCTCTAGGAAATGTGTCTTTCTAATGTTACTAAACTGTGAAAACTTGCTAGGCATAATCCACTGTGTGTTGACACTGTAAACAGCCACACACTGGACAGAGGCAGCATTGGATCACTCCGGGCTTTGTCAGATTGCGCAGGCAAGGTAATATATGAATGTGATGCAATATGATGTCAAGCTGTTGCTGTGCAATCCCATTTCCATGTCTACTCCGTTTCAGTCAAGGTCAAAGTGTGCTGTAAGAACTGAGCCAGCTTTTTAAGATTTTTTCCCCAAATACATATGTGTCATCTGTGGCTTTCCTCTACAATACGTCAGCATGGCTATTTATTTTGTTATCTAGGCTTGTTATCTGGGACTTTTCAGTGATGAGCTCAGGTATGTTAGTTGTTTGGTGCCTGAGGCCATGTTATGAAGCAGGATGTCTACCAGTAAATGACCTCAGTGAATTACTCTATCAAGTAAAAGGGAAGTAGGTGGGGACACATGCTCGGGCCTGTGTTGGAGGGAGGAGCCACCAATCTCTTGTTAGGCTGTGTAGGCCAGTCAGGCAGGAAACATATAGCGATAAAGCTGACTTGACTGACTCCACTTTAGAAAAGAGAATAGAGGGAGGAAGCAGGCAGATTCTCGGACGCACTCAACAGAGTTGTTGCTCGTGGAACTTTACAGGATTTCTTTCGGGTTGTTTTGGTTTTTGTTAAGTGACAATGGGACTATGTTGTTCTGAAAAGCAGAAGAAAAACTTTGGGATGCCTACAAGTTGGAAAAAGGTGAGTTCGTTTTGGAGCCGTGGAGTGTGGTCTGCCATATGGAGAGTGTGATTTAAGCAAGAATAGATTAATTGATTTGATCCAAGGTAATTCATGTCTTTAGAGAACATGATTAAGTATTGAATTTAGTTTTTTTACTCATTACATTGAGATGTTCCTGTCTTGTTTGTGCTGGTTTGTTTTAGGATTCAGGCCAGTAAGACAAAACCAGAGGTGTGGTGGCATATTTGGATTAAAAACCTTTTTAACACTTTCTTTGCTCATTTCAAAAAAAGTTCAGGTATTAATAGTGTCTTGGCTTAATCATTTACATTGCTATTTTGCGAGACAATGACTCCGGTGTGCACCTAATTTGAATATTCAAACTTTACGAGGCATCAGCTCATCATCTTCTGAGAGCTAACCACAAGTTTATGTAACTTCTCCACGTTACCCAAGACAAGGGTTTGCTCTGACTGTGGGCACTCATTGCTAACGTAAAAGGACGTATGAGTTAACGCCACACGTTGAGTAATCTATTCTCCTGGACACACTCATAGACCTGTCACCATGCCGTGAGCGTATGCTGTGTGTCTGAGCTGAACTGCATGACCCTGTGTGACTGACATGTGGCTCTGTGCCTGATTCATTTCCTAGAGGTCACACAAATCCACACTGTTCCACTGCTTTCAAGAATCAATTACAAGTTCCCTTTGAATGGAATAAAGCCTTCTGATTCCAAGCTCAATTTTTTGTCCTTACGAGCTCTCTTTGATTTTTATGGACTGCCTCTGGCAGTCTGGGTTTTGAGTGCAGCCAACTCTTTGAAAGTGGTATTCAAGTTTCACAGTCAAGTAGATGTTAGCTGTCTGCTTGACAGCTATTAGACAGCTGTTGAGACCAGAGAGAGTCTGGTTCAGTATGAAGAGAAAAGACCCCATTGTAAGAAATAAAAAAAGCCCTGGCAAAAGGCATAATCATGGCTGGTTTTTTTTCTCATAGTGTTTGAAGACATTATAAAAACAGGAAATTGCAATCACACATTCAGGAAAAATAATTGATTTCACAATTATTCCACTGTATTCATTATAAAGATTAGGATGTGGTTTTGCATCAGTGCTTCTCTCTCAGTTGTGTCTGTGCTCGTGTGTTTTTACAAAGTCTAGCCTTGTTGTGTCTATCTAGAGCATCTCTGCCATAGATTGTGTGTTGAATGTGTGATTGTAATGTGATGCTATGTGTTTAGAGTGGGGACCACCGTGAGAACGATGGAGGGGACCACGTGACTCTGTTGCCATGGCGTTCAGGTTGTCGTGCAATTGGTGGTACACTGGTGGGCGGCAGACTGAAAACTCTCTCATCTGTTGGTCTCCCTTTGTCTCTGTTTGTGTCTTTTTTAATATAGAAAACTGCTGCAGTGACACAGGGAACGCACTGAAATTGAGAACAAGAACAGATCTTTAGAATTTACTGTAATGATTATGGACTGAAGTGTGCACAGCAGCTTATGGTTCTACTCCTACAATGCACAAAAAACGAATCCAGTCTGGTAAATTAATACCCAGCTTCTCCTCACCCATGTGATAAACACTCTGGTGCTTTGAAGCCTCACATTGCGCAGTATGCGTTGGATCTGTTCTGCATTACTGAGCAGAGGGAGCTGATCGAGAAGGCGGGGGGGGGGGGGGGGGGGGGGGGGGGGGGGGGTTAAAGAGACAGTGGGAGTGAGAGAGAACGAGAGACATAGAAAGAGAGAGGAAGATGTGGGGGGGATTCTCCAAACTCCCATTTTCTGCAGTGCTGTGCATGGCTCAATGTTTAGCAAGGGTGGGAGGCGAAGAGAGAGAGACTCCATCAGCCTGTCTGCCACAGGGGACTCTACAGCTAGAGCGCGCCAACCCTCCCCACCAGCCCCCCATCTCTGCCTTTCTCCGTCCCTCTTTTCCTGTCTGTCTCCGTCTTAGAGCCTGCCCTTCCTCCCTGCCTTGCTCAATCTGGGCTTGGGAAGGCTGGATTCCCCCTCCCTGCACTGGATAACGTTTGGATGGTGTCAGGAGGAGAAGGAGGTTTAGAGAGACAGACGGAGGCTGCGAGAACCAGAGAGAAGGAGAGGAAATATTGATTGCATCCAGGGGGATTCCATCACTCTCGCCAGCAGCTTGCGATTCTGGAAAACAGTGGCTGACGCTATGAGGAGGCGCATTTGGCTGGGGATGTAGGGGTCTGCCACAGCCCCTCTCTGGAGAGTTCAGCTGGGGCGGTTTTACCATAGTCGACCGTTGTACGGTGGGGATTTGGTGATTCGCTTTGAGCTTCAGGTTGCAGGGCTGAGCTCAGCCTTGGGGGTCCACCTAGAGAGGAGCGTACAGGGCTTCTGCTGGGGAGCGCCAGGGGCTCAGCACAGCTCAGCACCATGCCTGAGGCCAACTACCTGTTCTCTGTGTCCTGGGGATACATCAAGGTGTGTCCCAAAGGAGATTTGACATAGATGGGACTGTGTGTGTGTGTGGGTGTCCATGCACATACTGTATATTCACGTCTTTTCACTGCAGCTGGTGGAATGTCTCCGATTTCCCACATTGACTTTGTTATGTTTTGATTACACACTTATTTTGTGTTTGATTGGATTAGACTGACTGTTAGCAGGCTCTATCTCAGTGGTGGCACGCACTGAGAAAAACTGGCGCATTTTGTTTCCCTGGAAAAATGCAGCATAAACATAATGACACTGTATTTTGTATATTATGCACTGCGTTTGGTTTGCTGAAATGCTCAGCAGTCGAGTGTCTTAATGGCTAACTCAAACCAGCACCAACAAGACATAAACACAGACCTTATATGGCGCATTAAAAAAACAGAGGCCATGTTCTCATGGGAGATAATCCAGTGGAAAATAACAGGAAATGCTTTATTCCTCTGCTCGGAAACAGCAGTAAAATGATGTAATGTATTTACTTGTATAAATCATTTAACCTTATGTATTTTTTTTATTTATCTCTGTGCCTCCAGTTCAAGAGGATGCTGAACCGGGAGCTGAGCCACCTGTCTGAGATGAGCCGCTCAGGCAACCAAGTGTCAGAGTACATATCCAACACCTTCCTAGGTAAGCACTGCAGCACATATTCACACACAAATAACCACACACATTCACACAAGTATGCATTGTGCCAACACGAAATGTGCTGTGTGCACAGCTGCATTGTCAGACTTTAATGAGCAGACATCCTTCAGGATGACTATATTATTTTATATATAGTCTATATGTGGCAAAGGTTGTGAGGTTTCCCAAAGCATGTGCTAAGTAGTTGGTCTGCTCCACTGCTCTCAAACCAGTCTGATCTGGTCTGGAGGGGAGAGACAGAGAGTCCCCTCACTCTGACTGCAGAGAGACTTAGAGGGAGGATGAGGATGGGAGGGGTGTTGTACTCAGGGAAGACTTCCCTCTGGAGAGATCAGGGGCAATGGGGGGAGAGGGGGGGTTGTCCATCAGGTCCAGATAGACACTGCATTATTCATCAGGAGGCAGTGTTTCCTTGTCTCTGAAAAGCCCGGCAGTGTTCTGTGACTCACGGCCAGCCAGCCAGTCTGCCCCTCAGGTTTTCCACCTTCCTATCCAGCTCACCACCAGCATACACCCAGGCAGCCAGCTTATCAGGGCTGTTGGCAGACTGATGTTCTGCTCTTGCTAGTAAACACACCTCCGCCTTCTCGCCTCGGAGGAGCAAACCCTAAAAGGGAAGAGAGGCGATGGATGCACAGTAAAGAAACTACCCAACAATACAAGTGGTGCAGTGGTAGAGATTTCCTGCATGATAGAGCTGCTTTGGGGAGAAGAGACAAACACAGGAGCGTAGAGAGAAACTTATCTTTGAAGCTTGGTGGTTTTGTTGTCGTCTGCATTGCAGCTAGCACCTGTCAGGTGCAGTGAGATCATTTTCCTCCTGTGCTTTGTGAAGGATGCGATATTTCTTTCTTGCTGCGGTGTGTGTGGTGCACATATACAGAGCTGGGGGGGGGGGGCTGTCTGCAGTCGCACACATCCACAATGTCAACTGCGCAGAGCATGTGAGAATCTCCCTCAGCCGACAGACAGACTGGATCACATGCCCCCAAAACAAACCCGCATACTAAAAAGTCCGTCCTCCCCTAAACATTTCAGCTTAATATGAGCCAGACTTTCCACGATTCTGTGGATTGTTTTAACAACACGGCTCAGTTTCTCAGAATGCACGGGCCACTGGAGCATTGTCAGCTTTCATAACATCTCATGAGCACTTCTGGACCTTTTGTCATTATGCCGCTCTTATCATCTTCATATATAAATACTTTTTTTTATTGAAGTTTAATTTTATTTTTTTCGCTGTCAAGAGAGATGTATTTTTAAATAAAGTTAAGTAAACTGTAACTGAAGGATTTCTTACTAATTAAACAACTGTCAGTGCAGCTTTAACGTGTTGTCACGTAGGTGTGAGAAGTGAACTCTCTCCCCGTGTTAATTTTGTTCACTCAGTACAGTGGCAACACAAGCCAGGGTGCTTATACAACAGTGAGTTTTTGCCTCTGGAGTAACTGAAAACCATTTTGTTTTTCTTCTTATTTCTCCCGTCCTCTTTTTGTGTCTTCAACTTCTCCAGACAAGCAGAATGAGTTGGAGCTTCCGTGTCCAGTTCCTAAGTCGAGGGAAAGGAAGAGGAGGCAGGGCCATCATCATCATCATCATCAGCAGCAGCAGCAGCAGCAGCAGCAACAGCAGGGTGGGATGATGACTCAGATCAGTGGGGTGAGGAAGGTCAGCCACACGCCCAGCATTTCTGGAAGCACCGCCAATCGTTTCGGGGTCAAGACGGACCAGGAGGAACTGCTGTCGAAGGTAAGTGATGGACATATTAGACAGCAACAAAAAACAAACATGAAAATTGTGTGATTGGCTGAGACACTTACCTTTTCTACTCTCTGATAGGACCTGGAGGACATCAACAAATGGGGTCTGAATATCTTCAGAGTGGCCGAGCACTCCCATAACCGACCGCTCACATGCATCATGTACACCATCCTTCAGGTCAGTGCCTCTTCATCCTCCTCATCTTCCACCTCCTCGTCAAGTCAGATAGAGCTCATAAAAAAGAAAAAACGCGTGAAAGCGTTCATACATACACACGTCATCAGCGTGTACAGTATGTTCTCTGTCGCGTTCAGCAGTATCACTACAGGAACATCTGCTAGAGGGACAGGAGCAGTTGAAATTGATTTGTAGCTGTGAATCATCCTGGCAGGAGAGCAATTTGTTTTCATTTCCAGCCTTTTTCTGTAGTACGTGATTCACAAGTTGCCAAATATGGTTTCCAAATTGATTTTAAGGTCAGGTCACTACTCTGCCGGTGATTACGTCTACTGTAAGTGCAGCTAACGCGCTGTAACATCTTCAGTAAAGGAACAGCTCCTTGTTTTCCTCTTTTTCTTCCTCTTTGTCACATGCAGGAGCGAGACCTGATGAGGACGTTCAAGATTCCAACGGACACCTTTGTGACGTTCATGCTGACCCTGGAGGGCCACTATCACTCGGACGTGGCCTACCACAACAGCCTACACGCCGCTGACGTAGCCCAGTCCACACATATCCTCCTGTCCACTCCCGCACTGGATGTAAGTCACTTTTTTTGATAGTGACCCTGCAGAGTTTCACTACTTTTAGTAACAAAGTACTTTTCTTTTCTTTTATTAGTTGTTAAATTGGTCTTAAGTTAAGTTCTGGTCATTGACATGTGACACCATTACAGTGTTGCACCATCGCCCACACCTTTTTCTCAAGATGTTTATTATGGCTTAATGATGTTACTGGCATTACCGTCACCAATACTGGCATGCCCCTGAAACTGCATGCCGGAGAGGATGACACAATGGAGGGATCGTCCTCAAACAATTGTCTTAATACCTTACCTTGTTTGGCCAGTTTATTGACTGCAAAGTTTTTTTCTTTCTTCTTCTTCCTTCTCTTCAAATGCAGGCGGTCTTCACAGATCTGGAGATCTTGGCAGCCATTTTTGCCGCAGCCATTCACGACGTGGACCACCCAGGAGTGTCAAACCAGTTCCTCATCAACACCAGTAAGTCAAGTCAAACTGTCAAAAAACACCATTTTATTTAGTCTACATTTACAAAACAGGCAGACATATTTGTGTGGTTTAATGGCATCTGTCTCCAAAGGCAACAATGTTGGTTTTTAGGGACATTGCATGGTTACCATAGTTACCTGACCTGAGTTTAAAAAGCTGGAGCTCCATTTAATTTCCCTCTTCCTGTCATTTTCTCCCTCCCTCCGCTGCCTTTAGACTCCGAGCTGGCTCTGATGTACAATGATGAGTCAGTGCTGGAGAACCACCACCTGGCCGTGGGCTTCAAGCTGCTGCAGGAAGACAACTGCGACATCTTCCAAAACCTCACCAAGAAGCAGAGGCAGACACTCCGGAGGATGGTCATAGACATGGTGAGGAAACGTCTCCGTGTCTGTCTAAAGCCTTCAGGCCAGTTTCAGCTTTCAGACGAATACCTCAACTACTTTATTGCTTCCTTCCTAAATCATTTCTTACATCATTCTCTGTGCCTGTCTTTCGTCCAGGTATTGGCGACCGACATGTCTAAACACATGAGCCTGCTGGCTGATCTGAAGACGATGGTGGAAACCAAGAAAGTGACCAGCTCCGGAGTCCTGCTGCTGGACAACTACACAGACAGGATGCAGGTAAGAGGCACGCTTGTACACACACAGGATGCAGACAGTCTGGTACACAACAAAGAGCTGCAAGATGTTGATTCTTATTTTTTTCTATTTTCCGCAGGTTTTGCGTAATATGGTTCACTGTGCGGACCTGAGCAACCCCACCAAACCTCTGGATCTGTACCGCCAGTGGACAGACAGGATCATGGATGAGTTCTTCCACCAGGGAGACAGAGAGAGGGAGAGGGGGATGGAGATCAGTCCGATGTGCGACAAACACACCGCTTCAGTGGAGAGAACGCAGGTAGAGAGCGCGCACACACATCCGGCTCCAAAAGCAGAGAGTTAACGTTGTTATTTTTTTATTTTTACTGACACCACCCCTTGTTATCTCTGATAGGTTGGCTTCATCGATTACATCGTCCACCCTCTGTGGGAGACGTGGGCCGACCTGGTCCACCCCGACGCCCAGGACATTCTGGACACACTGGAGGACAACAGGAACTGGTACCAGAGCATGATCCCCCAGAGTCCCTCCCCTCCCTTCTACACCAGCGACGGGGAGGGCGGCCCACATGGGGAGGTGGAGGAGGGACCTGTGGCAAGTAAATTTCAATTTGAACTGACGCTGGATGATCAAGATGGACAGGATGGAGACAGTGAGAGCGGGATGATGGAGACAGCTGACGGTGTGACACTCAGAGACCACCCCTCTGATCAGGATGGGGTAGAAATGGCGACGCGCGACGTCTCCCCAGCAGAAACATAGCTGAGCAGATGGCGTTCTTGGAGTGCAGCAGGTTCTGCTGTTTTGTCTGAATTCATTTAATTGCAGTGGAGCAATCCTGCAATCTGGCTCTTTGGAGCTGCCTGGCAAAGAGGGCCTGACTGAATGTGGGGCACCCCTGCAAACGAGGCTTGGAAACCCTGTGGCAGCTTGTTTCCCCCTAGAAAGGAGCTGGAAGAGTGTAAAGAAGGGACTTCTGTCGGACTGCAGGGGCAGGGCTGAATCCTGGTTCTCACAGACAAAGAGGTGAAGTGGATGATATGTATCCATATACTGGGACTAGTACAAATTCCAAACTTGCACTTCAGGACCTTTTTTTAATGTTCATTTAGATTTGTTGTGTTGCCACCTGGTGAAGTGTCCAACCAAAACTACTGGTCAGCAAGTTATTTGTAACCAAATTGTTGCTTTTTTTTCTAACACTTGTCTAAAAAAAAGAAGAAAACAAGTTGTGTGCCTTTTTTTAACAACCGTGTCTTTTTGTAAGTGTTTTTATAATTTATTGAACACATTCATGTAGCTGTAAAATGTGTCAGATTTTCTACAGAAAGGACACATTTGTCTCACACAGTCTTCCTAATGTTCTGGCAATAGTATTAGCTTGTTGTCACAAAAGCGTCCAGTGGATGTATTTCTGAAATCAGTTGACTTCCCAGCACAATTTGCACTTTGTGGCATAGAGAGTGTGGAAAACATGATAGTAAACATGTTAAACCAAAATAATAATTTAATTTGATTTATTCAATGATTTTTTTTCTTCTCCCAATCAACCCAACTGGAAATTTTGTATTTTTGAGTCCAAAAACATCTTAAAAAAAAAAAAAACTCCAAAGATCCTGTAAAGAAAGCACTTTGATGATTTCACTGCCACCTTTTTGAAAAGAGTCACTAGTGTAGCAAGTCAAACTTCCAACCAGAAGCCAAATTGATTCCCATGAAAGCCAATTATCACTTTGATTATAATGAATTGAGGTTGAAAATCTCCTCACCTTGTATTGTGTTGTGCAGTTAGGGAAATCTGTTTCCACCTTGTAATTCCCCTGTTTCATTAGCTCGCACACACACACCTGTTGTGGTTAACAGCATTCCATTCTCGTGAATACGTGACTCACTCTGAACTCTGAATGACTTTGAGACTGTGCGCTCATTTAAAAAGACACCTGTTGGCGAGAGAGTCATTGTATCTTGTAGTTTTTATTCCAGCACTTTGAATATGTCGACAGTTCCGCAGCTGGTTGCTGATCTGTCCAACACTACCTTAAAGGTACCACGTTGTAAGGTGCAACCTTCAGAAGAATATCGTGTCATGATATTTCCTGTGTGTGTGTGTGTGTGTGTGTGTGTGTGTGTGTGTGTGTGTGTGTGTGTGTGTGTGTGTGTGTGTGTGTGTGTGTGTGTGTGTGTGTGTGTGTGTGTGTGTGTGTGTGTGTGTGTGTGTGTGTGTGTGTGTGTGTGTGTGTGTGGTCACAGAGTTGCACAACCTTGTTGCACCCAGCTGTGTTGTAGTGACCCTTCAGCTGTTTGTAACAGTGTATTTATTATCTTATTCTTGTATATGATAATATTGATATTGATTGTTAATATTCCTTGTATATTTGTTATTATTTATATGCACTACCACGTGTCAAATCACAGTTTGACTGAACTTGTCCGGTGGTTCTGATTTTATTGTGTTTAGCAAGCTGTTTTTGCTACAAGACCATAACGTGAAAAGTTATGCCGATCAATTTTGACAATTTGAAATGTACGTTTGGTTTGAAATTCCAGTCCGAAACCTTTGTACAGTCTGAAGCAACAGCGCCTCACGTGAGGGGCAGAAGAAGAAGTCTGGCTTTTTGTTTTTGTCTTAAGTTCCAGGCGGATGATGAAGGCTGGATATTTACTGCAGTATATTGTGTACGGTGACGGGTCATTGTACGGCTAAAGGAATATTTGCTGAAATATATGACGTTGTTTCAAATATATTTTTTCAGTGTTTTCCTCACAATATATGGTCAAATGGTGTATGTTGTGCTCAACAAATGTTTTCTATCAGATTATTAAAATGGGCATGTATTACAGAATGTTTTGGTCTGTGTGTTACTGGATATTAAATATTTTTGACCTACTTATGACTCATGACTAAAAGGCTGCCAGGAATATTTCCCTCAGCCATATTCAGGTGCACAACACAAGTTAAATCAATCATGAGAGCCACATTCACCAACATGATCCCGCGATTACAATATATCAACTGATGTGGTTTTGTCCGGGAGGGGGGGCAGCCTGGTGGAAGTGACTGACGGAGGAAAACAACTCTGTCTTTAGTCACTTCCCTGCAGTGACACCAGTGACACGGCTTCCCTCTGATTTGAGCTCAGTGACTGCTGGACACTGAGCCAGCAATGTAAACAGGAAGGGTAGCGATAGTGATGCTATGCGCCGGGCCCTCAGGGCATTCACTCTCCCATGGCCGTGAGCACCTTGACCCCGAACAGATAAGCATCGGGAATACGTGATCAACTGGAGGGCCGTGAGATGACTTCTACAGATTTCACTTTCTGAGTACGTTCAGCAGAACAGAGGAGGGAAGACTTAACCAGAGACATTGACTGATGTAATCTCACCTTCACGACGCTCAGCAGCTCTCCTGACAATGTGCCATTTTACTGTGTTTGTGGCCTCTTTAGGGTTGAGAGGTGGATGAGTGGTTGGAAAGTAACCCAGTGCATTTAGTCAAGTACTGTACTTAAGTACAACTTTGAGGTACTTGTACTTTACTTGTATATTTCCATTTCATGTTATTTTGTACTTCTATTCCACTACATTTCAGAGGCAAATACACTTTTAACTCTACTACATTTATTTGATAACTTTAGTTACAAGTTGCTTTACAGATTCAGATGAAGTACACACAAAGTATATCGTGATGCTAATACTTTTGTACTCAAGTCAAATTGTACATGCATGAGTATTTCAAAAGATCTTCCACCACTGAGAACAATTAATCATAAGTACTCATACAGCCATTAGTTCTCAGCTCACTTGCTGAGATGCAAAGAACTGCCAGGTATTTTATTTCATTCGCCGTGTCACTGGTGTTTAACAAGCCTCTCATCACTTAACTATGAAAACCACCTGGTAGGATGTAAAACTGGATGTACTCATGAACCAGTCCTGAGGTATACTGATCTAGAGATCCTTTGGTCCTGACACAATGCAAAATGTACTGACCTAATATGTACTCCATGTGTGATATAATATATAATAAATGAATCACAGGTTAGATTTTGAAGAAGATTTCTGAGACGTTAGTTTTTGTTTACTGGATGTTAACAAGAAACCTGAACCAACTCTCCTCCTTTAGATTCAGCAAAAATGAGGCAGCTGTTTATGGTAAACACGGGTGCAGACGAGGTCTAGTGTTTTCCATGGTGGTGGTCCACACTGCCATGGCAATGGGCAGCGAGTTTGTTTGAAACTCTAACACAAGTCTTGTGGTCTGTTGGTGACTGACGTCAGCAGGGTGAAGGCAGACTGGCCAGGCCCCCGGCAGCAGTGTCTGTGAACCGCCTGGGTTCAGGCTGGGCCGGAGGCTCCTACTGCCAGTGGATCCAGTTGACAGCCAGTCAACCTCCTTTTCTCCACTCCACCAGCCAGGCCCTGAAAGGACCCACGGCCCGGGGCCAAGGCAAGAGAGGAAGAGAACCACTTCCAGCAAAACAAACCTGCTCTCTCCATATCCACTTTATAAAAACAAATGTCTTCCTGGAGTTTCTCCTGGCCAGCAGCTGTTTGTTTTGAGTTGGGCTGACAGTAAGGACTGAAGTCAACTGGGCAGTCAGTGGGAGGAATACTGGGTAATATGGGGCCTTCCAGGATAATTCAATAGCTGTCCAGGCGTGTGTGTAGATGCCTGAGATCAGCTCAGAGTGGCTGAGACAGATGGGTAAGGAAGTGCGCCGAAAAAGACAGTTTGGCCCCTGCTCTAAAGAAAATGATGAATCTGGAAAAGATCAGATGAGGCAGTTCACTTCCTCTAAGGCCTCTTCTATGTGTGTGTTTGTGTGTCTTGTGTTTCACCGTTTCTAAAATGCAGGATCGGGACAATAACAGGATGCGTCCTTCCCAGAAAAATGTCACAAATCATCTAGTTATCAAACATGGCGGCAGTCATCATAGATATGCCACTGTTTCCTCTCAGTGTGACTTTGCCTTTGCATGCAACTGCCTCAAGTATCTCCAAATACATAGAATGTGTATGGCAGCAGTTATATAATCCACAGAGTGAGCAAATGCATGAGAAATGTCAAAACAAAACAGACATGGTTTCCTGACCTTTCCATGAGGGAAAAGGGGGTCATCAGCTTTATATTAAAATAATATTAATCAACGTTCGTCTTCATGGAAAAAACGGAATAATATAACTCACAGACAGACATGTGGAGTAGAAGTGAATGGATGCATTTTTCTTATGATCTTGAATTATTCCTTTTGTTCCTTAAAACTAATGCTGCCGTTTGATGTACGTGATTAAACAATAAGTGGGTCCTTGGCCATGAGCCTCTGTATAAAGCACTGCGTCTGTGTCAGATCACATTTATCGTGATGCATTTAAGGACATGGCACCAGCCTGACATTTGTGCTGATTTCCTCGGGGCTCTTCACCCAGCGCGCAGCCAGCCTGGGAATTGTTTGGACATGGAAGGGAACATCCCTGTTGGGGACGCAGCGGCACACAAGAGCACACTGTCATCCTTGTTTGTGAAAAACACCCCTGGGATCATACATGCATACACAAATATGACACATTGAGGTACACGCACACACACAGAAACACACAGAAAATTGTGTGACATAGCAGATGAATAGATGTGACACTTGAAGATGGAGGAAGCCCACTACACCGGAGGGTGAAAAGAAGAAATGTACAGACACACAACCTGAACCCATACTTTACACCAGGTAAACACACTCATTTCATATACAGTGTGGATGTTACAGTTTTCCACCAATTGTCTGCCATTGCAACCACACAGAATGTTTTTCTTTTCACGCAAATAACCAGCTCTTCCCTGAACTTTGGTTTATCTTGACCAAGATAAAGATCAACTGTAAACCAAATCACGTTTAATCCACATGCCCTTCTCTTGTCCAGATCAATAGCTGTGTCCTTATTTAACACAAAGACAGAGAGAGAGAGAGAGAGAGAGAAAGGGAGAGCGAGCATGCAGCTCTGTGGCTCTCTGCTGTGTCAAAGTAAGCGAATGCGTGGGAGGAGATGTTCAACATGCGCAGCAGTGGCACAGTCTGTGGTAGAGGGAAAGAGACTGAGAGAGAGAGAAGAAGAGAGGGGAGGCCCACACAATGTGAAAACACCAAATATGCCACATCTATAGGGGCGAGATAAACAACACATCTAGATCCACACACAAGGCTTAGATCTGAATATGACCTGGGAGCTTTTATTTCTCACCAAAACACACATGTATAGAATTCAAATAAAGGTACATGGCATGGGCTCTGACTGTGCCCGACTTATTAAACAACATGTGGCAGTGCTGACATGATTTAAAGATAAGACTGTTGTTTTACGGTAATACCCTGCTGCTGTATTTTCCAGACCTGAGTTTATTATGCACCAGCACTACCCTTTCTCTGAGAGGATATGAACAATAAAGCTTTTCATGTATGCCTGGAAAAAATGCTGAGCCTGTGTTCAACACTTTCAGTGTCACAAAGTCAATTTTTTTTTCATTGATGGTGTCATCATTTTTCTTGTCATCATACAAGAGATGAGATTAGTCAGAGTCCTATTGTTGTTGTGTTGTGGATTCCAGTAAGCATCTGAGAGCGTCACAGTCTACAAGCACTAGCCCCAGCTTCCTCAGTGCCCACTGAGCTGCACTGTATTACAGGAGCGATAAGGCAGCAGCATTTCCCCCTCCACCCTGACCGGGGCAGACAGCTGCTTTACACCCCCCAGACGCTGCCCTCCACGTCGGCATCGGGCTCGTCAAACATGGGCCAGGCTGCACGTTGCTCTGTGTGGAACTGATGGAGGATGCAGATAAGACAGGCTGTTGTGGCTGGGCAGCCGAAAAGCAAAATGTGATGATGGTCAGATAGCTTCTTCTAAGTAATCCCGGTGCTTGTGCCCCTTTGTGTGTCTGCATGTGTGGAATGTGTGCATGATGAGTGGTGAGTGGTGTAAACATGCCTATAATGTATAATGTACAGTGGTGGAAAAGTACTCATATCCTTTATTTAGGTGAAAGTACCTGCATTTAAAATCCTACTTAAGAAGAAGTACAGAATTATCAGAAAAATCTGCTTAAAGCTTTAATTGTAAAGTTCCTATTATGTTGTATAATTGATAATGGACTCTGCAGAGGAAATGGCCCCTGTTACTGATATATTATAGTAAATTACATTATTAGATAGTTACTGATACATTAATGCATAAGTGGCATTATCTCTTGTAGCTGGTAGAGTTGGAGCTAGTTTTAACTACTTTATACACAGTTAGTGTGGTGGTTCCCAACCTAGGGGTCGGGGCCCCTTCAAAGGACCACAAGGAGTAAACCTGGGGAATCATGAGATGATTAAATTGGTAGGAAATAAGAAACACTAATTCTGATTCTCAAATGTGTATTCATTTTTTTTTAATCTTTCCTCTAGTGATCCAAAACTAGGGGGTACTTCTGCAGTTACCAGGGGGTACGTGGAAAGATGTAGCTCAAACAAAATAGAAATTACAATTTAGATAAAAAAAATATTTCCACATATTGAGTCAGCTTTAGCACCTGAACATCACCTGTTCAGGTAGCATGAAAACTAGCTAGCTAAAATCAGCAACTACCACTAGTTAGCTAAAAGTCATGGATAGATGGTTGAAAAATGCTGGGAACCACTGGTTCAATAATGAATTGTATTTTATAAGCTTATCATATGTTAGGCTGTCAAAGTAGAAGTATATAATAGCATAAAACGGAGAAGTAAAGAACAAGAACCTCAAAACTGTACTTAAGTACTTTCCAGCGCTGACAATGTATGTGCATATGTTCTTTGTCTACCATTGAGAACAGGGAAATCAGAGACAATCTATAAACAATGTCTGTGTAGCTTACTCAAGGTCTGCTGACATGTAAATGTAGACCTACGTGCAGATCCGAGTGCCACCAGAGATGCCATGCCTTGTCTCCACTCTACCATGTCAGCGAGTCTCATTAAAGACCTGGCAGCAGCAGGCCAGTCTTCCTGTGTCTCTCTCTCTTTTTCAGTGTTTTAGTGATTCGGAGCAAAAACCACACATGGAAGAGTTCAAAGAGTAAACCTTTATCTGCCTGTTTCGTTGGCAAAGTGTGCTCTCTGGTGCTATTAGCAAGGGATGGAAAATGTAGTATCAGTGAGGGCAAATGTAAGATCTTTATTTACTTTGAAGTCACGCTCACACAGCGGCCCTTAGGCAAACATGTGCCATCAATACTCTCACTCTCTGCTTTACATGCAACTATTGATGAAAGCACAGATGGTAAATTAACATGAGAGGTTGGTTTTAAAAGTTAATTAGAAATGCATTTACAGGAGGAATAAGGGCTTTTGGGGTCACCAATGCTTGTAAGTGTAAAATAATAAAATAATAATTGAAAAATCAGCATGTTTTTTTTCTTTTCTTCTGACATTATTAAAACCCCAAACATAGAAAAGTATTTAACTGGTAACCTTTCCCTTTGACACATATTTGTTTGATGAGGGAGATAAAATATAGAAATGACCATTGAGCATTGTTATTGCACCAAATAGGGAAATATTTCATGTTTTATATGTTATATACATACATGGTACACACATACATTTAAAAGTTATGAAGCATAAAGTTGAAGAACAAAGTTAAGTTTGTTTTCTTTAACTTTTGAAGAGGGGAACAGAACAGAACATTAATGGCCTCATTTAATTAACACGTATTTTTACGTTTTCTGCTATACTAACATTCATACCTCTGCATCGAAGTACTGGGTCAATTATTTTGTAGTGCAGCAGCGACACCCCGTGGCCACATGAGGAATAACCACAGCGCCACTTGTAATGCGGGTATCGCCAGCGGGCGTCGCTGTTGAGCCGTGCAATGCGCTGACCGCACAGACAGCAGAAGTCAACCAGAGAATTTCTGCTACAGCTGATTCGGTCGCCATCTTTGTCCCGAACATAAACAACACCAGTGAGTCGCGTTGGCATTCGGACGTACCGCTGTTATTTGGGAGAAAGCGAGCACGGTGTCCCCCGCTGCGGCGCAGGTCTTTTCAACCGAAGATGACAGTTGATGTGGTCACCTGAGACACCGTGTCAGTCGGGTAAGAGAGCCCCGCTGTCGAGCAGCAGCAGCAGGGACGTCAGCTGATGTTAACGTTACATGCATTGCTTGTAAATGGTGTTGTTGTGTGCGCGAGCATGATGCCATGACAACGGTGCGGCTGTCATTAGCGCACAAAGGGGCTGTTTCGCGATTTCACCTCCATATCTGTCCGCTTTTATGTGCGCGAGAAACGGCTAACGCAGACTTGCCCGTTAAACCACGCAACGATAACGTTAATAGCACCTGACACGCGCTGACAGACGCCGTGCTAATCGGGCCGTTTGCTGTGTGTGTGTTAGCCCAGCCAGAAGAGCTGCTTGGTGTCACTGTTCTGAATTAAGCTAACATGTTTTTCCCGCAGAGATGGGGATCCAGCGTGGATTTCCTCAACTGGAGGAAGCGGAGGTTTAAAAATTGGGGGGGGCGGGGAGAGCAGCAGAAGGGGCCTTGCTGCTCGTGAGCCCTGGAGAGATGGACCAAGAGTACGAGAGACGTCTGCTGAGGCAAATCAACCACCAGAACCTGCCGACAGAGGCCCGCCTGTCAAAGGTGAGACACAGAGAAGGATAGAAAACCTGTTCATATCTGGGTGATACTCTTTGTCCCCTGTCAAACTAGTGTGCTATGATTTAGTTATAGTTATAGTTTAGTCCGTACCCAAATACACTGGTACTAAGCTAGACATTTAAAGGCCCTGAATAATATTGCCCCCCTCTTTTTCTGGTCTTCCCAGTGTGCTGCCTGCAGTCCTGTCAGTGTAAAGTCAGGGGACCGCTTCATTCCCACCCGTGCTGGAAGCAACTGGAGCATCAACTTCCACTATGCCAATGTGAGCAGTCAGGTCTTCATCTACTCGGTCAGCCAATCACTTGACCTTTGACCAAAAAATTGACGCACCTCTCCTTTTCTCTGCAGGAGAACTGTCGCTCCCCGAGTCAGAACCACAAAGCAAAGGATGCCGGCTCAGATTCAAGCAAAGGTCAGACATGTTTTTAACGCCTTTTTTGTACTTCTTATGAATCGTCCCAGTTGTCATTTTCCTCCACCGCCTGTGTTCCCCTCACCACTCTCACCGCCGCACCTCCAGATGCTGTGGCATACGCTGCCCTGTTGAGGAATGAGCTTCTGGGGGCAGGGATAGAGACTGTGCCAGACCCTCACACGGACGACCGGCGGCATGCAGTCCTCTCTCAAGACTCTCACAGCCTTTTTAGGGTAAAAAAACAAAACAAATGGCTGTTCAATTCAAGAATAATGTGTTCTCAAATAGCTCCTAGCTATAATTGTTTGTGTGTTTGTCCTCCGCAGTACACTGTCCACACTAAGAGAGTGCCTTTCAATAGCGATAATGAAGTCTCACCCTACTCCCTTTCTCCACTTAGTAACAAGAGGTATGAAACGGCTCACAATGTTGCACACTGAACAGAAACAGCTGTCAGATCACTTTGTTTAACCTGTTTCCCTCTTCGGTGTTTCTGCAGTCACAAGCTGCTCCGCTCCCCCCGTAAACCAGCCCGAAAGATCTCCAAGATCCCTTTCAAGGTGCTGGACGCTCCGGAGCTGCAGGATGACTTCTACCTCAACCTGGTAGACTGGTCAGCGGGCAACTTGCTCAGTGTCGGCCTGGGAGCCTGCGTCTACCTGTGGAGTGCCTGCACCAGCCAGGTCAGACGAAGACTTACAGACATTCGGTTTTGAGTTTTATTGGGGAATAAATGTTCTCAGTTGTCAGCTGATGCCTGTAAGTGAAGGAGTATAGTCTGATCTGCCAAAGAGAAAAGTTGAAAATGGATGTACTTTGTGTCTTAACAGGTGACCCGGTTATGTGACCTTTCGGTGGACGGGGACTCTGTTACATCAGTTTGTTGGAATGAGAGGGTGAGACTGAACGTCAGTAGTTTAAGAGAAAATCAACTGTTTGAGTAAAAGAAATAACTGGAAAATAACAGTGTGCTTGACTTTGGCTCTGGTCCCATCAGGGGAGTCTAGTTGCCGTCGGAACTCACAAGGGTTACGTTCAGATCTGGGACGCAGCAGGAGGGAGGAAGCTGACCAGCCTGGAGGGTCACTCAGCACGTGTAGGTCAGTCGTAGGTTTTGAAAATAATTTTGTTTCACAGTTCACAGCCCTAAATTCCAACATACGCTGTGTATTGTACCACCAAACACGTGTTGTTATCATATCAAGAAACACCAGATGGATTCTTGACAGCCACAGTGACACATGAGACCCTCCCCTCCCTCCCTTTGTGCCCAAGGTGCCCTGGCGTGGAACGGAGAGCAGCTGTCGTCGGGAAGTCGGGACAGGGTGATACTGCAGCGGGACGTCAGAACCCCCCCTTCTGCTGAGAGGAGGCTGCAAGGTCACAGGCAAGAAGTGTGTGGTCTCAAATGGTCTCCTGACCACCAGCACCTCGCGTCCGGAGGCAACGACAACAAGGTGAGTGGATTAACCCGCCCCTGCAGGGTCTTGTGGGGTAGCATCCTGAGACTCGCCTGGATAATCTGTGACAGTAAAAGTGAACATATTCAAGCTTCGGGATCCCGTCCCTTGTTGTCTCCCGCCCAGTTGCTGGTGTGGAACAGCTCCAGCCTTCTCCCTGTGCAGCAGTACAGTGACCACCTGGCAGCGGTGAAGGCCATTGCCTGGTCCCCCCACCAACACGGGCTGCTGGCGTCAGGGGGCGGCACGGCCGACCGCTGCCTGCGCTTCTGGAACACGCTGACGGGTCAGGCGCTGCAGAGCACAGACACCGGCTCCCAGGTCTGCAACCTGGCATGGTCCAAACACGCCAACGAACTGGTGAGGACACACACACACACACACACACATACGAATGCACATGGGGATGCAAGCTCAGTATGCAGATATTCTTCAATTTAAGGATAATGATATAAGAAACGATCAAATGTATATAATACATTTTACAATAATAGGTGAAAATAAACACTATCCTTCTTAATCCATTAATGTAGTAAACAACAACAAATGTAATCACATCTTTGGATGAAAATGACAGCCAGACCCCCTGCAAAATGTTGATATTACTACATTATGAATAGTTTGAAAATGCATTACGTTATTAGAAAACAAAGAATATGCTCTCAGTGTACAGATGTTAGGACAGTGTCTAGCAATTCATTAACATTTTTATTGCATATTTGTTTAAAGTAGACGGACATTTTATAACATTTTGACCAGTTTGTTTCCTATTATTCAGTACGCATGTACAATCACATATAATTCCTACTGTATGTGCAGCTTACTGTGTAATGTTCAGTTTCTGTTGGTTGGTGTCAGAAAGGTGCCGATTTTACCGTACAGTCATGTTTGAGACAGTTAGTGTGGGTTTAGTATTGGATTGCATTATACTGAGAGAGTTGTTTCTATAATCCAATGGAGTGTATGTGTTTGGCCTGTTTGTTTGTCCCACCTTTGTTTGCAGGTGAGCACTCACGGCTACTCTCAGAACCAGATCCTGGTGTGGAAGTACCCGTCGCTAACGCAGGTGGCCAAGCTGACGGGACACTCCTACAGAGTGCTGTATCTGGTGAGACTACAGCTTGAAACTAAAGTACCTGGACTACCAGCTACCATGCGTAGGGAGCACACACCATTGTTTTCATACATGTATCCAGGAAGTAATCAGGTCCTTTAGTCCTGCATTTAAAATCATAGAAAAATGTACTCTTTATGCAGAGTGGACCTTGTCAGTGTTACATTTTGAGTGCACCCACACAATCAAACTGCACTTGATTGACATCTCCCCGCCTGACAGGGCGGGACAACTTACTGCTTTACGATTCTTATTAGTACGATGAGTTTGTCGGCGTCACGTAATTCCCATCATAGTTCCACCCAACTTCCACCTGACTGGAGGACCAACAGAAAGAGTCATTGAACGCTCCAGTGTGGGTTTGCAGAGCCTTTCCCTTGCAAAGTGACCAGTAACGTTAGCTTTCAGATAAATGTAGTGCAGTAAAAAGTACAGTCTTTCCCTCTGAAATGTAGTGGAGTAGAAGCATTAAGTAGCATAACATGGAAATAGCTTTTCTCAGCATTTCGAATGTCCTTTTGCCTGATATACACACACCGACATTTTCACCCTTTCACCAGTTTTTCCTCTCTTCGTCCTCCCTCCTCAGGCTGTGTCACCGGATGGGGAGGCCATCGTTACAGGAGCCGGGGATGAGACACTACGTTTCTGGAACGTCTTCAGTAAGACACGCTGCACCAAGGTAACAGCGTATTTGTCAGTTAAACTGCCACATCTCCATGATATTCAGGTCTGAGGCCTTCTGTTGTTACTGAATGATATCTTGAAAGTTCTTCTCAGCTCTCTGAGGGCTCTTTCTGTTGACAGTTTTGAAAGTTGATTTCACCCTGATTGCAAAATCAGAAGAACGTGACAAAGCTAAAGTCTTTTCACCAAGCAAGATCTTAAAAGTCATTAAAATTCCTCGAAATGAAAGTTCCCCAGACAGATAATTGTCCATTGTGGATTTCGAGACATATTTGAATGTTTTTGACACTATTTAATGTCCTTCTGTTCCCAGGAATCAAAGTCCGTGCTGAACCTCTTCACAAGAATACGATAGTGAACCGGATTGGTTTCAAGACTGAGCTGTGGTTGAAATGCACAGTCACCAACAAACACTCACAGACTCTTATCTCTTAGAGCCCTCTCATCTCAGCACCATCTCTCTGTGCACCGACCACCACTACAGCAGTCCCTCCTCAAATCCACTTTTTCTACAGAGGATCCCGACTTCCGACAACTGCCACCCCTCACTCTGTCACTGATTCATGAAAAAACAGTCTATTGTCAGGACATGTTGTCTGCTTAAAAAAAAAGTCAGTCTTGTCTTTCTTTTCTGTTGTGGAAGTGATGAAATTGTTTTATTATATATTAGCAGAAGTATACATGTACAAGAGTTCTAAGCTATATGATGTACTGACGTCACATTTTTAAAAGGCTCTCCTTTGTAACAGAGAGAGGAAGCCTGGCTCGTGTGTGTGTGTGTGAGTGTGTGAGTGTGAGTGTGTGTGTGAGAGAGGGGGAGGGGGTTTCTATATTTTGATAATGTGTGAATATGATCTACAAGCAGTATACGCCAGAAGACAAAGAATAAATAAGTGAACACTCTCACACACAGTTGCTCATGCAGCTGCAAAGAATGAACCGTTTATTGGTTGTTTTGTCAGTTCAGTAGAGTGTCTCCACGCCTGGAGATAAGGACAAAGCAATGCGACACTTTCATTTCATCCTGCTTTGAAACTGACAAAGGTACTTTATTAAAAGCATGTTGCACCGAAGTGCTCTCGTCCTAATAACAATCCACTTAATTAGTGTTTTTGCTTTGGTTCAGTCCCACGTGTTGCGTTCAGTCCATTTATCACTGAAACAGATTCAGGTTTGTTTCGTGGTTACTTTCTCAAAAAAGAAAAGCGCTACCAGCTCTGTCTGGTAATCTAGTATCCGGACCCCTGCAGGCCCCGACAGAGCAGCGAAAACTCCTTCACTATGTCCTTCACACGACGCTTGTTGGCCTGCTCCCTGCAAGAAAGACAAAGATATCTGTATGTGTGAACTTTGTCCAAACATGTCACTGTTTCGCTGTATATTTGTGTCACTTTGGCACAAACCTGTCTATGAGTTGTGACGAAGAAATACTTTATTTCCTAAACTAAAAGTCACAGTGCCGTGCAGTTAACAGACTGCCTTCAATATTTTTTGTTTTGTTAATCACCACTAAATGGCTGCAGGCTGGAACTTGTGATTTGATGAAGGTTGTTTGTCATTTTGCTCTCTTGAATGAGGAGTTTTCTTACAGTATTTTCTTTTTAGACACCAGCCTGTGATTTTATTTTTGATTGTATGAAGAGTTTTAAAACATGCATTTTTGGTACACAGTTTTGGTGTTTGAGCCACCAATCTTAATACCGGGCTTTTGCTTCTAATGCTGCATCAGAGCAGTGGAGGGAAACTATAACAGGTAAATGAGTTACCTGAGAAGCTGCTGACTGAAGGTGTGTTTCTGCTCTGTGGAGACCTGGGCGGAGGGGAATCCTGGAGTCTGCAGTGTTTCTTTCAGCCACTGGGACAGCAGAGCTGGGCAGTGTCTGTTCAGACTCAACAGCACCTCAGAGAAGTGCTCTGTCAGACTGCGAGGTGAGCCGCCTCCAACCGCCTGAGACAGAAACAAAAACATGCAGTGTGCGTCCGTTAGAGGACAGTTTAGACTCAATCTCAGGAATAATATGCATGCACTGATTGAATAACAATACGTTACACATCCAGTTGTCTTGTGTCTGACTCACCTGGAGTATGGTCTCTGTCAGAAGCTTTCCATCCCCCTGCAACACTTCACCAAGCGAGGGCATGTCTTTACAACGAGGCAACAGCTCTGTCTGCCGGGGACGGGGCAAAAACAACAGGGATCTGTGAGCTGATGGGTTGAAACCGCAGCTCACAATTAAACCTTGCACACATTTCTGCCTCAACTTACAAAGAACAGACTGGCCGCCTTTACTGTGGGTGTCTCTGGGAACTTCAGTGATAGAATCCCTGGAGAAAATACAGGATAAAAAGACTATATTAATCCGAGCAATGTCCGATTTGAATTTGATATTATTGCATTTAATCGGACAAAAGTTAGTAAAATTACGCCATACAATTCATTTTAGTCTGTTCTGATGGTCTTCGAAAGGCAATTAGATAAAAAATTAGATATCGAGTCATATCTGTGAGAATGCCCTGCATACACTACAGGCATGTAATGACACTCACCACAGTAAAACAGCGCTTTAACGTCCAACTGGTCAGACAGGTACAAATCAGGTTTCCTTTTAAGAATCTAATGGTGAAGAAAAACAAAGTTTGTTTGAAAAGGTTTTCTGTGTGCGTAACAACGGACAAGAATATTAAACCCACCTGAGCGTGAAGGTGCATAAATGATTCTGCAATGTCAGGATGATCCCGTGGACCTGTGAAATAAATATAAGATGAGACCAGACGAACCTAAGTTTAAAAGTACACTGACATTCTCCTTTGCAGGCGTTTGTTACCTTGCTGAAATATAGTAAGTGTGGCGGAAGTCAACGCTTCAATGAGGCTTTTGATGTTAGAGGTGTGCTGCTCCTCTCCGGCAAATATGTGAACCATCTAAAACAAAAAAGGGAGAGAGCGTGACCTCTGATCCCAAAGACATGTTAAGAGTCTGCATTACATTTGGAGGGGTAATGCTTTTATTATTTCAGGCGTACCTGCCGTGCCAGGTCCAGCGCTGAGGCTTGTGGGAAGGCGCAGTAGATCTGCCCCAGCATCTCGCTCAGCTGAGCCACCATGGGCCCGAAATCATGTAGGAGGGTCCGAACTGACTTCTCAAACACCCCACACACTGCCTGGAGGGAGGGGACGGGAGAGTGCTGTGAGTGAGTGCGCAACAGATAAATCACACACACACAACAACACACACATGCGTATTTATGCAGGCAGTAAAAAAGCCTCCTACCTCGACTACCTCCGAGTCGTCAAGCCACTTGCTGAGGATGGTCTGGATCAACGTGAACACTTGCTGTAGCACAACAACAACCTGAAAAAAGCAATACAATCTGTCCTCATTTGTCAAGCAGTACAAAAGAGAAAATACACTTCAGCATATTAAAATATTTTCAGTTCATGTTCAGTATAACGTGCATTTTTCCTGCCTATTTTGAGTTCACACACAAAGATACAGTAGCTGGTAATAATAGATGGTAATGGAGCTAGTGGTACTCATGTCCACAGTTACAGTTTTTATGGCTGAACTTACTGGATTTTGGGCACCCTGTGAGAGAGTGAGTCTTGGGCTGGAGGCTCCCTCTGAGCTGTCTGCTTGTCTGTTGATGTCCAGAGTGGTAAAGAGGCTGGACAGCATCCCCAGGATGTGGATAATAGGCTGTTTATTTGTGGGATTAGGCTGTAAAGGCAGACAAAGTGGATGGGTTTGATATGTAGAAAAGATATTGTCAAATGCTGCAAAGGTGCTGCTATAAAAAGAAGCAGCTAGTATCTGGGTCTCTGTCACTGACTGTCCCCCTGCATAAGAGAGTCAATGAGCTCCTTGAAACGTGTTTTATCTGCACTCTATAGGAGGAGTACGGAAGCCAAGAGCGGCCATGCTTGCATTTATTTTTTTAACGCCGTTATCTCAAGATCACAAGTTAATTAACACGTTATCTCGAGATAACTGGATGTCATCTCTAACAGAAAGACACAATGTACTTTCTGCCTGTGTTAGACCCTGACTGAAGTACAGTCTGAAGCCTTGATCAATGATTGGGTACTCCTTGATTTAACATGTTCAGTTTAAATCAGTTGCTGAAGGTAAAGCATACATCGAGACGCCATGTATGCATGCTGGCATGGCGCTCAAATTTAGCACCAATGTAATAATGTGCTTCATGTACTCATGGGGTTTAATATAGTGTACAGTGTAATATTTGTGTACAAGTTGCACAAATTTCTTCTGATGTACCTCCTGCTGGGCCAGCGTGTCCAGCTGCTGGACGTGAGGAGTGATGAGAGCATGAAGTCTGACCAGAATCTCCTCTGCCGGCAGGGCGGACAGGAGGAAACCCAGAGCCTGCATCAACCACATGCACTGGCTGCTCTGCACACAGACACACAGAAACAGACACACACACACACACACACACACAGTATACATCATACAGGATGTCCTCACAGAGACGGCTGCTGCATTCGTGTTTGCAGAATAGGAAAGAACTGACGTTGAAGGCTGTTTACTCACCTTATGGATTTCTTTCACCAGCACATCCTATGGAGGAACACAAGTGTCAATACAAAGACGCTCATCACACTTATGTTAACAAAAAAAAAAGGCTGCACGTCTGACCTGTGACACGGTCAGGATGTCCTGAGCGTAGGGCCCAAGGTCATGTCTGCACTCTCTGCAGATCCTCTTCAGAGTGGATACGCTGGAGACAGACAGCTCGGCCTTCACAAGGCCCTGAAGCACCATGGGTAATATCCCACCCAGCATCACTGGGTGGTCAGCCAGCCACTCAGCGAGGGATCCTGGGCCGACAGAGGGAAATTCAGTAAGGGGTTACATGTCAAGGATAGTGAATGTAAATGGGTTTGTTACAGTTGAGTGCAGACCAGAACACAAAAAAGTAGATCTATGGCCGTGAATCATTCTGGTTGTAATTTGTAAAATTCTGCTTTAATGTAAAACATTTAAATGCACATATCATTGATAGTCTGGTGACCGAGTCTTGGGACTAGTATGCTAGTGGATGATGTGTGAGAGAAATAACATGGTCACAATAGGAAACAAGTGTCCGGGTATGTACCTATGGTGTACATGACGGTGTCAGCCAGCATGACGTTGCTGATGTTGATTCTGGGGATGAGACCAATAAGACCAGGGATAACATCCGAGTAGTTCACGTCTATTGTCTCAGCTATGGACTGGAAGCCAAATAACAGGGCCTCTGTGTCCTGGTGGCGGAGAAAAACCGAGCGTGGTGTCAAGTCGAGAGAGGAGGAAGAGGAGACACGATGCGGAGGTGGTAGGTATTCAGAGTTACTCACAGCAAGGAAGGAATGGGAACATATTGAGATCACAATAGCTTTGAAGATAGACAGTAGATGTACGTGGAGGCAGGCCTATGATTAGTATCATGTAAACCACTGAATATAAAAAATGTAATTATACTTAAATGTCATTTAGTGACATTACCTGCCATGCTGACTGTTGGGGGTCCATCAGCTGTCTCCCCAGCCTGTCGTAGAGGTTACTGAGCAGCTCCGCCCCCAGCATTTCATACACATACATTAGGGTGTCAGAAATGTCCACTCTGAAATGCAAAATGAATGTCTGTTATTCCAAAGCACTCCTGAGTGTAATACAATGAGACAGACCTGTACTTTTTGGCCACTTTCTTGCCTGTAAATTCGGAACTGCTCCTTGTCATCAGAGGACCAGGAGGCATACTCCTCCTGGGGGGGGTAGTGGGATTTATGTAGTAGCACATCCACCAGTTGGAAGTAAACTGGCCTGTAGACCTGCAGGTAAACCGCCTGCTTCTCCTCCTCAAACGACAAGATGTCATCCTGAACATGCAAGGAAAAATTTAGGAAGACCATTTGGTGTCTAAATCCTTTGGTGGACACAAAGTTACACAAAGACGTATGTACAAAACATGTATTCATTCATTCACTTTACCTGCAGAGTGTACCAGAAGGTGAGTGTAAGGGAGCTGGTGGTCTCACTGACTGGGTAGTGCCCAGGGATGCCGGTACAGAAAAGAATCATGTTAACCAAAGCCAGATATTCTTGCCAGTGCTCCACCTGTTCCAACAAAACCCTGTCATACACAAACACATTGATCCAAATTAAGAAATAAAAGCCATTTACTGAACCCGGTTATAGAATGGCGGTGTGTGTGTGTGTGTGTGTGTGTGTGTCTGCGTGTACCTGGAGTGTGTTTCCCCCATGGCAACAGCAATACGACAGATACCATGTGAGGTTTCCATGTCTCCATCCTGAGCTGCTGTCTTCAGCTGGTCATGGAGGCCCAGCACCAGAGGCGTCAAGTTCACCAGAGCATCAGTGTACCTGCACACACATGTTCTGAGTCACACACCTGAAAGGAAAGTCGACTGTGACCTTGAGGAGTTTGTGATGCGGCGTGTGTCTCACCTCTGGCAGTCAGGCTGTGAGATGGCATTGACTATCGTCTCCACAGCCGTGTCGAACAGCTCTGGGTTGGACAGCGCAGTGAAACAGTCCTGGACCAGTTCATGACTCTCCCCTAACGGCACGTCCAGCCCCACCCAGCTGGACAGGCAGCGCAACACCTTCTCTTTCACCTGGTTTGAGGAGTCCTGGCTCTGGAGCAGCTGGCGCAGCATGGGACACACCACTGCCCACTCCCCAGCCAGGGCCTCCCTCAGCTGGGCACGACGGGCTTGAGCCAGCCGGCTGCTCTGGAACTCCTCTGGGAGTACGGTGAGGAGCTCCAGCAGTGCGAGGCAGTGTGCGTGAGGGTCCTGGGCTGCCTCTGCACCAGAGCCACCTTCAGGGTCCGGCTTCTGCGGTTGGAAGGCCCTCACCATGTCCGCCACCGGCTGGGACCAAGCCTGTGGAATTAAGTTGAGAGCCATAGCGGCCAGGGCTACACACAGCCTGGTTAGCACCATTTTGGGCCCCGAGGAGAAGTGTAGGATGTGGGAGAGGAGCTGCATCCTCAGGCTCTCGTGCTGGTCTGTGGGGAGGTCACTCCAATGACGGGAGATCTTGGCATGGAGGGTGCTGGCGCCAAAAAACTGCACCTCTGGGAGCTGCAAAGACACAGACAGATACTGTAACAGATGAAATAGCTCCTGTAGACATATATACAAAATATACATTCATCTTTGAACTTTGAAAATATTCACATTTTGCAGCTCTGATCAGCAGTCTCTCTTAACTGTAACATGATGCTACCTGATGTTCTTGCACACTGCAATAGCTGCAAACGTACAACTGTGCAGTTGCAAAGATGTCTGAGCAGGAGCGCAACAACAGACCTTGTCAGGGCCAAGCAGGGCCCAGCAGAACTGCCACGCCTGTGCAGAGGCCTGGGCCTGAGTCAACCACTTCTGGGCCACATTCTTACGCTCCATGTCCGGGTCAAAGTACAGCTGGTAGAGAGCCTGGAGGAGATGAGGAGAGAAGAAGAACCAACGCAGAGCAAAAAAGTGATTCGGTAACAACAAGATGAGGATGGTGTGGATGAGGACGTCAGAGTGGATCGTGATCATGTCCTGTCCACTTTGACTGAGCAGGTATAATGTGTTTTATCTGGCGTGGCAGGTTGACACATGACAAGAGTCACTTTAAGTTGCATTAATAATCATGCACGCTGGAGCACCAATTGTTTGAATAGAGTAAAGAAATGTGTTGTCATAGCAACTAATCCAAAGCACATGGGGTTAGTTATTATTAGGACAGCATATGCTTATAGCTGGTATCACGTTACAGAAGGTCCAGCTTGTCTGATCCCCCTGTGTCGAAGTACAATTACCAAAGTGCCGTTTTCTGCTCGAGCAAACTGCTGCCGTTTTACTTTTACTGGAGTTAAATAAAACAGA
The DNA here is from genome assembly GCF_043641665.1 of Enoplosus armatus. Lineage (NCBI taxonomy): Eukaryota > Metazoa > Chordata > Actinopteri > Centrarchiformes > Enoplosidae > Enoplosus > Enoplosus armatus. The sequence continues at coordinate 17,865,101 of NC_092193.1, forward strand.
TCCAAGTCAACATGAGACGATGCTGCAGCTCCTCTCCGGGACACATTCAAACGAGCTCTCGTGTCAGAAGCTCCAATTCAATAAACGGTCATCCAGTGAAGTGGCTGATCTTTGACAAGTTAACTCACCGACTCCACGTTCCCCACCGTTGACTCCAACTCCCCCGGGCTGTCTCCCGGATTGGCTGGAGGCTCCATCTGGCCGCAACGTGAAGGTGGCTCCCTGTTGCCGGTGGATATCCTCTAGAAATTAAAGCCTGCTCGGTAAGAAAAAAAGAAGAAAAAAAAAAAAGAAAGAAGAAGAGGCAATTAAAACGAGGAGACACTGTCCTCTGTGAGTGTGTCAGAGCACGCTGTCAGAGGACACAGCGGGTCACTCAGCTGTCCACACAGCACACATGTGGGCAGTGCGATCAGGCGTGACGACACACTGACCAATGTGGGGGGGGTGGTGGTGTTGGTGGTGGAGGGGGGGGGGGGCTGAAAAGTTGTTGTCTCACATTACCGCCAGCAAACACCGACCACTGCTAAATGTGGATAAACTGTTATTGCAGCGAGCCTGCTATGATGATGAACACGGTCAAAGTTGCTCGCAGCTCGGCGGTGTGTGCTCAGTGCTCCTGCGCTCCACAACAAGCGCTCCTGACGCAGACAACTGCGCCTCTGACGCACTGGCGCCTGATTGGAGCAGCGGAGCAGCAGCGACTGCAGAGCGATGCGTGTCGGAGGGAATGGATGCAGAGATGAGGGACCCGAAACACAGAGCTGGAGGGTGAGACGCGAACGTGTTGGCTCGGTGGCGCGTTTCGCTCTTTAGGATAAAAGCGCGTGCGTCTCCTGTGCCCCCCCCCCCCTCCCCATCCCCCGCCACCGCCCCCGCCGTGCGGCCCCACCCCTTGCTTCTCTTCTGCCCGACTCCCTCTGGATATTTTTAGCGCCGATGATGCGCCCTGTCAAATCACGTAACGGAAACAACCTCAGAGCTAAAAAAGCAGAGCTGCCGCGGACAGCCCGCTTTGGTCCGTGTGTTTTTTGATTGTGATCCGATCAGGGGGAGGCCGCGAGGGAGATGAAGTTTGAAATGAATTGGGTGTTTTGCGTGTTGGTGGTCCTTACCGGCTCATCGCAGACGAGAGGTAAGGTGTCATCCCTGGTGTGTGTGTGTGTGTGTGTGTGTCTTCGTTTTGGACTTACTTGACATCCTGCTGACGTGAGTTGGACTCGTTATCGATTCAGCGCATGATGTCCATTGATCGTAAGTTCACAGTGAGCTGCGGGCTGTTGGTCGGATTTGATCATTATTAAATTGTGGTCAGTCCTTGTGTGAACTTCCTGCAGCCCGCTCAGCAGCAGCCTTCCCTCTGACCAACGAGGTGGGCTTTTCTTTCTCTATACGGTTGCTCGTTTTGTTACGATTCGTGTCCACCAGTCTCCTATGTATTTATTTGAACTTTTACTACATGCACACTTCATTTAGACTCCTCATTGTGATCTCATGTTCATAATTAATCTCATTCATTGCAGGGCAGCACCAAAATACACAACACTCAAAACGGCAGTCAGTCCACATAGTTTCAAATTAAACAATAAATAAATAAGCCGTGTCAGTTGATTAATCAATGGCAGAAAATTGATCCCAAGAATATTTTGGTGATCGATTAATCTCGGATGAGTCATTTGCAAGCAAAAGTGCCAAACATTCTCTGGTTCCATCTTCTCCAATGTGAGGGTTTGCTACGATGATAAACTGAATATTTTAGGGTTTTAGAGCTGCAGTGAGTCGATTAATCAAGTAGCTTATTGACAGAAAATGAATCTGCAACTATACTTGATAAGCAATCAATCATTTTGAGTCGTTTCTTTTAAGGAAACATGCCAAACTTCTCTGGTTCCAACTCCTCATCTGTGAATAATTTCTTTTAGTCCTCTATGACAGTAAACTGAATATCTTTTGGTTTTGGACTGGAAAACAAGACATTTGAATGTCTCACTTTATGTTCTGGGGAATCTTTCAGACAGCGTTTTGTCAACAAAACAATTCAACAATAAATGAATTTGTATTCCTTTAATATGACTCCTGTTTTATGTCATAGGTCAGAGCAGTGCTTTGCTTCCTGTCCTCACCCTGGCTGCCCTCCCGAGTCATGCTGGAGGCTCAGCATCTCCTGACCTGACAGAGGATCCCGGGAATGAGGTCCCACAGCGGACACATAATCCTGCAGGCAGGGATGAAACCTCAACTCAAACCGCCACCACCATTACAGAGACCGAGGAGGCCGTCCATTCAGGGACTGTATATAAGACTGCAGTGGCTCCATCTCCTCACACGAACATACCTGTCATCACAACTGCTCACCCTGGTACTCCTCCACCTTCAGGTAACCAAGACAAACCTGCACGCACTGTTTATATGCCTCTGTTTTTAAAGCTTAGGCCTTTACTGAAACTTAAAAACATAGAAATTATGGTCATCATTTTTCGTCCATAATTCTATAATTTTGCATCTATAATTTTCCTGCCCAGTCTGTTTACTTTGTCCAGATTCTTAAAATAAAACCTCCCACACACTAAAAGCTGCCTGTTTGCAAACACAGACGCCCTCCTCACACACAGGCTCCATTGCCAGCAGCGTTCCAGGAACATAGTGGTCCCCTGACCCCCGCATGACTGCACCGAGATCGAGAATGTGTGTCGCAACCTCATTTAAGAGATTCCCTTTTATAGATCAGATAAATATAACCCCCCTACCGATGATGCCATGTTGCCTCTTTGAGCAGTCTCAGAAATAACAAACAATATGACATAACGCCATCCAGATCACACTCCTGCCCCCCAACCACCCCCACCCCCCCCCTTTTTTTAGCCGCCGTCGTCACCTCTCCGTCTGTCCCTGTAGAACAATGTGTTGTCGCTTGGCAAAAGCTGCTGTAGGAGTTTCTCACTTCAAAACGCTAAAAATGACATCACTAATTACCTTGATTTGGCTTTATGACTTAATGCAGAACATGCACAAGGGAGTGTTTTATACTTTCTGTCCAACAATGCCAAGCAGCAATGTTGTATTATGATGAGGTGATACTTTAATGGTCTCAGCTTATATACAATACTTTGCTATTTGGAGCACAGGAGCACTGACTGCCTTCCCCCTCCTATGTAAACAGTAGAAAGGCAGTCTGACTTGTGAATACACAGAGTACAGTTCCCAGCCCCCTCCCCAGCTGTCAGCATGAGCTGTCAAACGTGATGTAAACAGCCACATGGGCTTAAAGTGGAGTAAGAATACACTCACGCTGAAAGAGGGAAAATACCTGGTGTGTTTATCTTAACGTATATTCAGTTATTTCATCCAAATAATAAAGCAGTGACTGACGAGAAAAATAACCCCGTAACAAATACTAGCTCTGTGAAACTTTGTTAGCTCGTTATTGATTATTTTCTCAATTACGTGATTAAACAATTTGTTCCCAGAACCCACTGTGACATTTTCAAATGTCTTGTTTTGTCTGAACAACAGTCCAAACCCCAAAGATATTCAGTTTACTGACATAAAAGAAAAGAAAACCAGAACATATTCACACATAAGAACCAATGAATTATTGTTATTTTTGCTTAAAAACTACTTTAATTGATTATCCAAATAGTTTCTGGTAAATATTCTGTCAATCAACTCGATCTAGTTCTATATATTCTAATGTTTAATCAATCAACACCACTATCCTTTAGTGTATATTTCTGTTCAAGATGGTGGAAGATGTTCGTGTGGATATTGTTTATCTGAAACAGCCACCGCAAAACTGGAAAGACGCAGCAGTGAGCAAAGCGTGACGTCCACCACCGCCATTATGATGTTGATTTGGTGCAAGAAAATACAGTGTGTGAAAACAGGTCGTAAAGCAGGACAGTTGGGACCCAACAACAAAAACATTAGGGATAGCAGCTTTAATGTCAGTGGGAGTGATCGGCTCTCATGAGCAGGGTGGTGTAGAGTTCCCTCTGGCTGCTGTGTGTGCAGTTTGTCTCCTTTGAAGAATCCCTGTACTGTTTTGAATTGATACAGCACTGCCCTCACATGCCCTCTTTCAGCTGCTGCAGACGGCCTTTCATCCACGGTGACTGCACACAGCACCGCCCTTCCGACCAGAGATCCCCTCACCACCTCTTCATCTCAGCCAGCCCCCACAGTGCAGGACACAAGCTCTACAGCCGCCCACGCCTCCACTCTGCAGCCACAGTCTGAATCACTGACCACCACTCAGCCTACAACCACAGGACACCCTCTGACCTCAGCTCCAGGCCGGGGTCCTACGGGGCCAACGCACCAGGAGGCCCCGTCTGAACTTAACGTTGGAGATGAAGGTAAGGTGATGAACAGGTGAGAGAGTATTGTCTCTGTTTCAGGCCTCCTTGGTTGGCTTTATCTTCTCATTCTATCTTTATGTTCTGTTATGTCAATTTATCTGTCATTTAGACCTCAAGGGGCTCCACTACCGCTCCAGCTCCCCTCTAGACCCCTTGCTGGCTGGTCTGCTGTCAGTGTTCATTATCACCACCGCTATCGTCTTCGTCGTCCTCTTCCTCAGGTTCCGCCAGCGGACAAACCACCCAGAGTTCCACCGGCTGCAGGATCTACCCATGGTGAGAGGCGCTTTTCTGTGCATACAGATGTACAGCAAGGTTGTTAAAGATACCCTCCCTGGTTTGGTTTAAGTGATTAAAGGGGCACTCACACACAAAGGTCAGGTTACTGGTGCTGAGGAGCACGACTCAGCCTGTGGAAACACACGTGTAATGTCTGTGTATCTCAGCTCAGCTCCGGCTGTAGATTTCAGGTTTTTAACAGAAAGCCTGGGTCACAAAGTGGGGTTTGAAAAAAAGTGGGTGTTTACCAGGCAGGAAGGATCTAATGAAAGACACTATCCACTTGCATTGTGGGTAATGTAGGATTTGGTGGTTTTGGAGCTTGAACTATGAATTAAAAGTCAGGCTATCTTGGCCTCTTTTTTAAAACATCTGTCTCTCTGTAGACTTTGAAAATTGGCGTGAATATGGAGGAAATTTTGGCACACAACTTGTCCACTCTTCTATTCCTCAGTTAGTCCTTAAATCTCTCCCAGTGTGAGCTGTGCAGCTAATTAGACATATAACCTGTTCAACAGAAAATATGGCATCCTACTTTTAGTATGGAAAGGACAGGTTATTTTCAAATGCATGAGTATACAAAGAGAGACTTTCACCAGAGAAACAGACAAATATGAAAAGATATTTCAGTTACACATTACTCCTTATGCTTATCTACAGAGCCCCTTGAAATCCTGTGTGCACAATATTGTAACTGTGTGACTTCAGAGGCTCAATAGATGTCATCAGACACATTTAGAAAATAATCTGTATCCAGTCATAAAATCACTGTTCAAAATAAGTATATAACAAAGTGTATAAGTATTGACCTTGTGGCATTTTTTCTCACCTTTGCAAAGTCATTCTCAACAACTGTACTACTATAAAAGGACAATTTATCTTGTTTGAATCATGGTCTCCAGGATGATTTGATGGAGGACACGCCGCTCTCCAGATACACCTACTGATGGAGGTGTCCAGTCAGTCACTTCCACCACTCAGAGAGCAGAAGCAAAGCAGACACCAAAGGAAGGCCAGTGTGGATCTGAGAAAATCCTTTGCCTGGATGCAGCTGCATCTCTGCCGATGAGATCCCCCCTTGTGAGTGAGAGTTTTGGGTCAGTGATAAAAAGAAATGTTTCTCTGATAAGTCTTTTAAACGGGAGGTTTCAGAAGTACTTTTTTCCACATTCCCTTTAAATATCCGGAGATTTTCAGTCTGGTGGAAACTTTGTTTTCTTTCTTTCCTGAGGCAAGTTATCTGTACCTCTGCCTCCCTGACTGACTCCTCCTGTATGCACAGCACTTTAACGTGGCATGAATGGTCACAGCGCCCTCCAGGGGACATCTGAGGTAATGTGGATCAAGGTCCTCCTATATAATTAATAGACAACCTCAGGTTATCCAGCAAGAAATAAGAGAGTGGGAGACAAAGACAGAATGAGGATATTAAGTGCTTCAGGAAAGTTGCCAACATGCCTAAAACCATTAAGGAATATAAATCATGATCCCTTAGGTGACCAAATATTAGTGAAGGGCACTTTCCAACCAAACTGCAAGGTTGCACGTGTCGTCTTAAAACTGAGGTCTTGCAGACAAGCTACAAAAAAAAAAAAATCTGAATTTTACAATTCAAAAGCCATATGTTTAGAAACACAGACAAACTAATTATCTTACAGTAGAAGCCACTCAACGTTCAATTCACTGACCAAGTTACCCCAAATTCTCTGTGGAAAATATTTATTATTGCAGCCTTTTAATGTGTAGTTAAACATGTTAAGGAACTTTTGTCATCATGCCGGTATATAAAACTTGAATTTGGTTATTCTGTTGTCGATGATGAATGTTTAATCCGCCAGTGCACACTGAGAACAGGCCTCGCTACACTACATAAAACACTTTAATATGAGTAAACTGTAAAAGGTGAGACACACTATTATCGTTAAATGTGTTGTAAAATTCCTATTTATAAAGGAATATATTTGTTTCCTCACACAAAATGTTCATTAAAATGCTTTGAGGGGAGACAACGAGGAGAGGCACGAGGGAGTTTTCAGATTTAGATTGTCGTTATCTGTATTAGCTGGAGTATCATGCAAATGTGCTGGAACTAAGCTGTCGTATCAGAGTTTTTAACCTCGTGTGTTACTTTACTGTTAAGTGCCAACAGTGATGTATGACAATATGCCTGAAATGTGGACTGTAAGAATGTATTGATATAAGGATTTCCTGTTTGATAATAAAACAGAAACCACAGTACTGTGATCCTCAAGTTGCGTAAGCTTAGCGGGTGGGACCTTGTTCAATCACGGCTAGAATATAAATGGTAAATGATCTCACTTATATAGCGCTTTTCAACCTTCATGGTTCCCAAAGCGCTTTACAGCTATGTCTCATTCACCCATTCACTCACACAGTGCTAATCACTACGCCATCATGCCACCCAATATATGTGGGTGAGTTCTTAAGCACTATGCTGCGTCATTGGGACCTGTATGAAGGGCATTTTTCTTTTGCATTTGGTAATTTAGACAATTACTCAGCTTAAAAAAAATTAAAAGCTGCTCCTTTAAACACACACCAATGTTAACAGGAGCTCACACTCAATCAACACCCACAAGATTACTCATAACCAATGTATAATATTTAATATCATCAGCATGACAAATGTCAAAACCTTGTTTTCAGTATGAGAAACAACATATCAAAATTAAAAACACAATCATGACTCGAATTATGGATCTTTGACTAACCATTTTCAGTTCTTCATTCATGTGCAATTCATGAGCGAATGCAAACATAAAGTGATATTCTCCATCAAACAGCTAAATGATTGATGGTTACAGCGTCTTCATTTGTTTATTGCAAAAATACACAACAGAAAAAGTTGTGTGGCCAATTCATTTAAGATGTCAAAATCAGGGTGCAGGTGAAAATGCTATCAAGACAAACCGACAGGTCTTGCATGTTGTGGGAGTGCTGATCAGTGAATACACCACATCCATTATCCTAAAGGGAGGCATTCGGCTCCCCGGAGAACCGGTCAGGCCACTTGACAACATGGACTTCACCTGACTTCAAACGTTAAACTGGTTAGAACACCTGTTGCAAAGTATGTGGGTTACATTAAGTGGCTTTGATTATAAAGGTGACTGCGTGAGCCCATCCTGAAGACTCCTCATTATCAACAGTTGCAACAGTTGGCTTGACGGAAGGGGCCCATCCGTGGGACCTTCCAGCCAAGCAGGTGATGGCCGAAGCCGACTGTGGTCAGCATCATCCCGAGCAAGGCCACATTCCCAAATGCTCCATGCATTCTTTTTTTAGGATCTGAGATGAATAGAAATAACAATAATAGCACTTTCGCACCCTGCTTTCGTTACAAAAGCAGAAAATGCCAATGAAATAAGGACTTCTTACCTCCTGAAGAGTAGCCATGTGCGTACACCTCCCTGCCTATAATCCATACAGCTCCAAGTCCGCTGGTGAGACGCTGTGATAGACACACAGACACACATCTTCTATGTAACACCTTATATTGGGAGCGGTACGCTGGTGCAACAGTAGCATGACAGTGCAGAAATCAACTTACAGGATAATGCAAACCACCAACAGCGAGGCAGAAAAGAAAGGCGGGGTAGATCTCCAGGCTGGGGAGAGGTGATGATAACAGCATGTTAATGTTCACCTCGTGTGCAATATCAGTGGGCAAATTAAAGGAGTATTGCCCATATTTCAGCTCATACGTACGTGTTTTGGTGTGCACGCTGGATGCAGTTGAAAATGTTTCCAGTTTCTGGGTCGTCACTGTACATCTGGGGATACTGCAAGGCAATGCAAGTTTATTCATGTAAGCAATTCAAGGCACTCAATAAGCCACAAAAAGGTACTGCCCAAGCATGACACTGTGTCAACAAACTGTAGACTTGCTGTGGTGGTGTTTGAATGGGTGGGGTGCAGATTTTAAACAGTGAATGAGGAGGAGTGGACTGCACTCTGCTACTTATATTTGAACAGCAGCGCCACTAATGTTAGACCAACAAGTTGGAGAGGAAACACCTAAAATATCACAGAAGCCATAAAACAGCCTTTTTGTTTCCCCTTAAGAAGCTTTAAGTCTGTTAAAATCTTCTTCTTCTGCCCACTCTGATAGTATCATATTGCTCCAAGTCCTTAATGAAGCTCTGCTCACCAGCACGTTGTACTTCTTGCGGGCTTTGCCGACTTTCATTGCCAGATGTCCAACCATCACCATGCTGGCAACACCAGTCAGCACCACATAGCCGTACTCTTTGGAAAGCACAACCATCCTGACAAACTGGAAAGAAATAACATAGCTGAATTAATTGTGGTTATTCCAAATAAAAATGCACATATATACAGTGCTGTGAGAAAGTATTTGCCCCCTTCCTGATTTCTTATTTTTTTGCATATTTGTCACGCTTAAATTTTTCAGATCAGACTAATGTTAATATTAGACAAAGATAACCCGAGTAAATACAAAATTCAGTTTTTAAATGATGATTTCATTTTATTAAGGGAAAAAAAGCTATCCAAACCTACCTGGCCCTATGTGAAAAAGTAATTGCCCCCTAGACCTAATAACTGGCTGTGCCACCCTTGGCGGCAACAACTGCAATCAAACGTTTGTGATAACTGGCAATGAGTCTTTTACATCGCTGTGGAGGAATTTTGGCCCACTCTTCTTTGCAGAATTGTTTTAATTCAGCCACATTGGAGGGTTTTCGAGCATGAACGGTCTGTTTAAGGTCATGCCACAGCATCTCAATTGGAATTAAGTCTGGACTTTGACTAGGCCACTCCAAAACCTTCATTTTTTTTTTTTTTTTCATTCAGAGGTGGACTTGCTGGTGTGTTTCGGATCATTGTCCTGCTGCATAACCGAAGTGCGCTTGAGCTTGAGGTCTCGAACTGATGGCCGGACATTCTCCTTCAGGATTTTCTGGTAGAGAGCAGAATTCATGGTTCCATCAATTACGGCAAGTCGTCCAGGTCCTGAAGCAGCAAAGCAGCCCCAGAACATCACACTACCACCACCACGTTTGACTGTTGGTATGATGTTCTTTTTATGAAATGCTGTGTTAGTTTTACGCCAGATGTAACGAGACGCACACCTTCCAAAAAGGTCAACTTTTGTCTCGTCAGTGCACAGAATATTTTACCAAGGGTCTTGGGGATCATCAAGATGTTTTTTGGCAAATGTGAGACGAGCCTTTGTGTTCTTTTTGGTCAGCAGTGGTTTTTGCCTTGGAGCTCTCCCATGGATGCCATTTTTGCCCAGTCTCTTTCTTATTGTTGAATCATGGACACCGACCTTAACTGAGGCCAGTGAGGCCTGCAGTTCTTTAGATGTTGTTCTTGGTTCTTTTGTGACCTCCTGGGTGACTCGTCGATGCGCTCTTGGAGTAATTTTGGTAGGCCGGCCGCCCCTGGGAAGGTTCACCACTGTTCCAAGTTGTCTCCATTTGTGGATAATGGCTCTCACCGTGGTTCGCTGGAGTCCCAAAGCCTTAGAAATGGCTTTGTAACCCTTTCCAGACTGATAGACGTCAATGACTTTGTTTCTCATCTGTTCTTGAATTTCTTTAGACCTCAGCATGATGTTTTGCTTTTTGAGATCTTTTAGCCTGCTTCATTTTGTCAGACAGGTTCTATTTAAGTGATTTCTTGATTCAACAGGTCTGGCAGTAATCAGGCCTGGGTGTGGCTAGTGAAATTGAACTCATCTTTCCAAAAAAATTGGTTAATCACAGTTAATTCATGATTTAACAAGGGGGGGGGGGGGGGGGGGGGGGGGGGGGTAATTACTTTTTCACATAGGGCCAGGTAGGTTTGGATAGCTTTTTTCCCTTAATAAATGAAATCATCATTTAAAAACTGCATTTTGTATTTACTCGGGTTATCTTTGTCTAATATTAAAATTAGTTTGATGATCTGAAAAATTTAAGCGTGACAAATATGCAAAAATATAAGAAATCAGGAAGGGGGCAAATACTTTTTCACAGCAC